>NW_017671386.1:292841-301736 GCF_001879085.1 Nicotiana attenuata
ACCGGAAGCTAAATAAGGTGACCCGCAAGGATCATTTCCCTTTGCCATTCCTTGACCAAATGCTTGATCGCCTTGCGGGGCGAGCTTTTTATTGCTTTTGGATGGATATTCGGGTTATAATCAAATCTTAATTGCTCAGGAGGACCAAGAGAAGACCACATTCACCTGCCCATATGGTACATTTTCTTTCTCCCGGATGCCGTTCGGGTTGTGCAATGCTCCGGCGACCTTCCAACGATGCATGATGGCTATTTTCACCGACATGGTGGAAGACATTTTGGAGGTCTTTATGGATGATTTTAGTGTGGTTGGTGATTCATTTGAAGAGTGTTTGGGAAATTTGGATAGAGTCCTAGCCCGATGTGAAGACACAAATCTCGTTCTTAATTGGGAAAAATGCCACTTCATGGTTGAAGAGGGCATAGTGTTGGGTCAAAAAATTTCTAAGCATGGGATTAAAGTAGATAAAGACAAGATTGAGGTGATTTCAAGGCTTCCTCCCCCCACTTCTGTCAAAGGGGTGAGAAGTTTCCTTGGGCATGTGGGGTTCTACCGGTGATTTATCAAGGATTTTTCCAAGGTTGTGAATCCCCTTTGCAAGTTGCTAGAGAAAGATGCTAAGTTTATGTTTGATGAGAAATGTATGGAGGCCTTTGAACTTCTAAAGCATAAGTTGACAACTACCCTGATCATTACCGCACCCAATTGGAGTTTGCCTTTCGAGCTCATGTGCGATGCGAGTGATGTTGCGGTTGGGGCAGTTTTGGGTCAAAGAGTGAACAAAATGTTTCATCCCGTGTACTATTAAAGCAAGACTATGAATGAAGCTCAACGGAACTACACGGTGACGGAGAAGGAATTGTTGGCTATTGTGTTCGCCATGGAAAAATTTCGGCCATATCTTATGGGGGCCAAAGTCATAGTGCACACCGACCATGCCGCCCTTAGGTATTTGATGACCAAGAAAGATTCCAAGGCAAGGTTGATGCGATGGGTGTTACTTCTTCAAGAGTTTGATTGGAAATAGTGGACCGGAAAGGTAGTGAAAACCAAGTTGCGGATCATTTGTCCCGCTTGGAGGAGGAAGGAAGGCCGTGTGATGGCTTGGAGATCAATGATACATTCCCTGATGAGCAACTACTTTCTGTGTCAATGTGTGATATGCCATGGTTTGCGGATATTGCTAATTTCATTGTGACTGGCATCATCCCGTGTGAGCTCTCTTCTAACCAAAGGAAGAAGCTCTAATGGGATAGTCTGGACTTCTATTGGGATGAGCCATACTTGTTCAAGATTTGCACGGATGGTGTGATTCGAAGGTGTGTCCCGGAGGGAGAGCAAGTGAGTATTTTGGAGGCTTGTCATTCCTCCCCCTATGGTGGCCATCATGGAGGGATGAGGACAGCTTCGAAAGTTCTGAGTTGTGGTTTTTATTGGCCAACCTTGTTCAAAGATGCACGTGATCTAGTGAAAAGATGTGATCAATGTCAACGAGCGGGCGGGATTTCCAAGAAAGATGAGATGCCTCTGAACACAATTCTGGAAGTTGATGTCTCTGATGTATGGGGTATCGATTTTATGGGCCCTTTTGTTAGCTCGTGTGGGAACACTTACATTCCTGTAGCGGTTGATTATGTGTCAAAATGGGTTGAGGCCGTGGCCTTGCCCAACAATGAAGCTAGGAGTGTGGTGTCATTTCTAAAGAAGAGCATT
This sequence comes from Nicotiana attenuata, assembly GCF_001879085.1. Classification (NCBI taxonomy): domain Eukaryota; kingdom Viridiplantae; phylum Streptophyta; class Magnoliopsida; order Solanales; family Solanaceae; genus Nicotiana; species Nicotiana attenuata. The sequence goes on from NW_017671386.1 coordinate 294,555, forward strand.
TTCACAAGGTTTGGTACACCCCGGGCAATCATTAGTGATGGAGGATCGGATTTTTGTAATAGAGCTTTTGATACCTTGTTTCCAAGTATGGTGTCAACCACAAAGTCTCTACACCTTATCATCCTCAAGCAAGTGGCCTGGTTGAAGTGTCTAACAGGGAGATCAAGAGTATTTTGTCCAAGACCGTCAATGCCAATAGGACCGATTGCTCTAAAAAGTTAGATGATGCTTTATGGGCTTGCCGGACCGCTTACAAGACCCCAATTGGTATGTCACCGTACCGGTTGGTGTTTTGGGAAAGCATGTCATCTACCAGTGGAGTTGGAGCATAAGGCCATGCGGGCCTTGAGGAAGCTTTATCTTGAGTGGGATGTTGCGGCAAATCTTCGTGTTGAACAACTCAATGAACTTGATGAATTCCGGTTCCATGCATACTCTAGTTCGTCCTTGTATAAGGACAAGATGAAGTACCTTCATAACAAATATGCTCGTGGAAAGGAGTTCAAAGTTGGTGATTTGGTGCTCTTATTCAACTCTCGGTTAAGGTTGTTCCCGGGAAAGCTGAAATCCAAGTGGAGTGGGCCATTTAAAGTTGTATGTGTGACCCCGTTTGGTGCTCTAGATTTGAAGAACAAAAGTGGTGAAGTCTTTAGAGTGAATGGGCACCGTGTCAAGCATTATCTTGGGAAGTTTGATGATAGCCACGTGGTGGCTGTTGTTCATTTCAAATGATGTGATGGTAACCCGCGTCGTGCCGCGATGTTAAATCTGACGCTTCTTGGGCCCATGTGTTTTTCTTTTTGTTTTCTTTGAGTTTTCTTGGTAGTATAGGATTGATTTTTCGGCTAACTGATTGTGAGATGTTGCAGGGATTGAGTTGATGCAGTGCAGGGCATAATGGCAAAATTGTTCAGTCTCTAAAGTTTCCAGTGTGGCCGCACTACGCTTTGTGCGGTCCGCACTGGTGTGAGCCAATGTGAGGACTCTCTGAAGTTTGCCACCCGGCCGCATTACATTTTGTGCGGACCGCGGTGGACCTCTGCGGCCGCGATCTGTTTTGTGCGGACCGCAGAGGTTGCCTTCTCAAACTTCTTCTAAACAAACCTAGCACGGATAACGGTCCGTTTTGTGCGGCCGTGCTGGTAGGTAAGAATGGGTCCACGGTTGTTCTATAAATAGACCTCAGGGACCCCTGTTTACACTTTTCGCGAATTTGAAACTCAGAGAGACTAAAACACTGTTCATCCCTCTTCCTTGCTCATAAATTCTCGTTTGCTTTGTGTGATTCTTTCCTGCTCAATATCTGGTAACATTTCACCCGTTTCTTTTAGTTAATTGTTTAATTCCATTTCATTTTTAATTTTATTATCCTGTAGCTTCTTTTTCTTCCCGTATTTCTTCAATTTTTAGGGTAGCTAGTTTTGAATGTTAATTTTTGTAGACTTAGTGAGCATAATTGAACTGGGTAATTGAGTACGGACCATATCTAGGTAAAAAGTTGAACTAAAATGCAAAATCCCAAAACCCTAACTCAGTGCCAGGTTTGGGCACCCACCGCAGACCGCGGTCGTGTTTGTGCGATCCGCGGTAGCCTCAACGCGGCCGCATTACCACTTTCTGTGGGCCACAGTGATGAGATTTAGAGAGTTGTTTTTAGGGACCTTAGACCTGTGCGAACCGCGGTCATTTCTGTGCGGTCCGCGGTGGCCTCAGCGCGGCCGCAATGCCATTTCGTGCGGTCTGCACTGGCCTGTTCCTGCAACTATGTCTGCAACTTTCTGCTTCTGTTCTGCAATCCATTATACACATCCGTCTCACTATCTCTGCTGATACTAACAAAGTTAGTTGTTTGTGCCTACAGAGAATGGTTAAACAACGAGGAGGCAAAGGATCAAAACAATCCGGGAGAGGTGATTCCTCCCGAGGGGGCAAAGGAAAGAGAATAGTCAAACTCACTCCCCAAGCTCGGGAAAACATAAAACAAACCAGGAAGCTGATAAAAGCCATAGATAGAGCGGCTTCCCATTCCTCGGGGAGTGAGTATCAACCGTCAAGGGATGTCTCTTCCGACTCAGTCCCAACTCATATCGTCACCAACTTCCAATTGACTGATGATACTCCTCCTCCATCACCCAATATCCGAAGGCCAGTTAATGTCGTTTTTGATTCATCTGAGGGGTCGGCAGTCGGTAATGGGGACGACTCCACCTCCCCCACAGCTTCATTATCTAGGGAGAGTGCAGGCGGAAATGAGGAGGAGGTGCAGGGAGCTGGGGGTGGTGAGCCTCAGATGGGAGGCATCGCCCGAACTAGGAAGCCCGATGTTTGGGAGGACAGATTTGTGAGCCAAGTGGCATATCATAAGTTTAGGGAGTGGTGGCTGGTGAGGCATTTGATACCGGAGAGGAGTTTTATTGACAAAGACTTACTACTCCACAACCCTGACGTGCAGAGGCAATTTAGAACTAGACCGGGCTGGGAAATATTTATGGAGAAATGTATAGATGCATATGAACATATGGTCAAGCAATTTTATTGTAATGTGGCCCACATCGTCAAGGGTTCCAAAGTGACCAAGGTTCGAGACAAAAAGGTGTTGTTCGACGGGCAGTCTCTGAATGATTATTTGGGGTTCAATAAAGAGGACGAGACTCTATATTTGGCAAAGTTGGAGATGGGCGAGGGGGTCCGTCCATGGTTAGCTCAGTACCTGGCAATCCTAGGTACCGTTCCTGAGTTGTTGACTGTGGGGGTAAAAATACTGAGGAGGACCCTAAACTTTGAGGCTAGGGGTTGGTTAACTTTTGTTTGCAGTCGGTTGGACCCTACTACCCATGACCAGACCATTCCTCTCCACCGGGCTGTATTGGTTGCTTCCATCATGGCGGGATACCCCATCAATGTGGGGAATGTGATGACCCACATTATCTCCTTAGTGGGTGCAGAGCACGACCGGAACTACCCTTACCCCAACACTCTCTCTATGTATTTCTGATACTTGGAGGTGGAAAAGAATTCCTATGATGTCAAGGCCAAACCAGTAGTTCCATTTTCATGGTGTAGTTTGAAGGGGCCAGACAACCCCAAGGAAAAGAACTACAAGGCCCCTGCTTCCGCCCCAACTGGTTAGTTTGAAGAGCCAGTTATGGTAGAGGCCTCCACTTAGCCTGCCTCTACAGTTGCTGACATGCCTCCCGGGCATTCCACTACTGCTGACTTGCCTCCAGGTCCTTCTACCTCAGCTGGCCCGGAGATTCCATCTTCCTGGGCCCATCCTATCACTGCCCACCGGCTGAGCCAGACACTTTAGAGTCTGAACAACTGGATGTATACTGCTTCTTCCAAGTTGTCTACCTTGACCTCTACCATTGAGGCTCAATCGGCACCACAGCCAGCACAGGTCCCACAGTCCATTGAGGATGCATTGAAGAAGATTCTAGAAAACCAGGAGAAGATCCTCAGTACCTAGGCTGCCTTGGCTAAGGCAGTGGATTCACATGGCAAGGCTCTAAAGGAGCTTGCCAAGGAGCACAAGAAGCTGCACAAGACACGAGCCTCCAGGGAGTCCGTGAAGGAGTTGAGGGCGGATGTGGATAGACTGAAGGTAGACCAGCTACCATTAGACTTATTATTTGAGGACCCAGCTCCAGCAGCAGTTCCAGTAGCAGCCACAGACCCGGAGCAGATACAGAGGCCTCCAATAAGAGGAGGAAGATCCCTAGTGCAGATGATGCCATCATCTAGTTGGCGGACCCACCGGAGGTTTCCTCCAGTCAGCCACAGGATGTACCAGTACCAGAGCCAGTACAGGTCCAGGCCCAAGTCCCAGCAGCTGAGCAACAGGATACCGGGAACCAGTCTGAGGTTCCCGAGCATACCGAGGACCCAGGGACCACTCATGATCCTATGCAGACAGACGAGGCTTAGGGAGTCTTCATATCCTTTACTTATACGTTTTGGTGCTTATTTTGTTAGTTGGCATTGGGGACAATGCCAGCTTTTATTTGAGGGGGTGCGCCCTGCATATTTTGTTTGGATGACTTTATATATGGATCACTTTTATGCTTTCTTGATTTTTCATTTGGTCTGTATATAATTTTACATTTAGTTACTTTTATCGTACTTTTTATCTTTCCTTTGGTCTGTATATAAAGTTACATCATTGTATATATTCATTCCCCTTTTCTATTTTCACAAATTTTTTTCATTTTTAGCTTCTTATATAGGCTCGTAGCCTTTGTTTTGTTTTGGACGTTTTAATAAGCCTTTGGTTTTCTTAATGCCACGGTTCTTTTTAAAGGTGGAGTATTGTGTGAATCGGGTGGCTCTTCCCAATGATAGATGGCGTGACAACCTTCTTAAGGGTTTGAGTCCGTTTTTGTTTTTATTTTTGGTAGTTTATAGTTAAGGGTACCTCAAGCAAAGCTTCACTTGGGCCTAGCACATTTGCCTTTGATCCCATGGTCAAAGACAAATTGTTGTTTTTAGGATGGTGAAAGTCGTGGCCTTGAGACTCTTGTGTTGACCGACATTCATCAAATAGTTTTTCGGACCATTGTGTGCTCAAATCATATCTAAGGTCATTGTGGACCCCCAACTCGATGTCTTTAGCAATCCCTTAGCTTGTGTAGTGAGAAATCGAATTGTGAGTCCAAGTCCCGAGCCATTGGTCTAGAACTTGCCTTGAATGTTTGTTGAGGCAAAATCTTAAGTGAAATTTGACTTGAGAAGTGATTATAGGCTCTCCTTGATCCAAATGATAGTTGAACAAATTCCATAGCCTACCAATGATATGATCCCTAGTTAACCCTTTTGAGCCTTAGACCTTTTTCTTTCAAGAATCATGTTACAAGCCTATACCCGTTCTAAAATATACCCTCTCTTGGCACCCGATCTTTCCTTGAGCACATAGAAAAAGTATAAGTTTGGGGGGAGAGACGAGGATTGCAACAAAGTGGTAAAAAGGCACAAAAGTGAAGAAAAGGAAAGGCAATGAAAAAGAAAGAAAAGGAAAAAGACAAAAAGAAAGTTCAATGTGAAAAAGAATAAAAAGGGATTCAAGAAAAGCAGTGAAAAAGAAAGAAAGGTGTGGAAAGTTGAAAAAGGGGAAACGGTTTGAATTGCATAAGAAAGAGTGACAATGTGTCTCTCTAACCCCTTAAGAAGTGAAATGACTCAAAGAGTCAAGAGAGTTGTGCCAAATGAATCAAAAGATGTGCTTAAGGGAAGATTGAACCCACTTGAACAAAAATATGTCCTACCCTAACCAAAAAGCCTTCACAATGACTCGACAAAAGCCCTATATGATCTTGAGTTGAATGAAGCTTACATTAGTGGATACTTACATAAGGGGCAATATGGTACCTAGAGCCGGACTTGTGACCTTTTCTTGAGAGAGATGAGTGAATTCCCATTAACCTCGATTTGTGTGTCAATATTCTAACAGGTGAGGTTTGCTTAAGGAAAGTTGAGGATGTGTGAGTTTGGGTTCCACAATGACTAAAGTAATTGAAAGAGTTCTTTGATGTGTTGAGTCAACTCTTGATGCTCTTGTGTCACACTTGATCCATAGTTTTTCAAAGGTTAAAGGTTGTTAATGATGCATTCGTATTAAGGGCAATTGTTAGTCCCAATTGATGCTTGTTGAGGTTACTTTAGGATAGCTGAAAATTCTTGAATTTTCCCTTAAGGGGTGGGTCTTATTTTGTTTGCTTGAGGACAAGCAAAAGCTTAAGTTTGGGGGAGTTGATAACTAGGGATTTTGACGTGTTTTATGCCCCTTCTTGCTTAGGCTTTGATTATAAATTGTTACAAAATAGTCCCAAAAGGCTTATAGGTTGTGCTTGATTGCAGGTTTGATCGACAAAGTGACGAAATGTCAAAGATCGGCTCAAAAGGAGTGAAATCTGCACAAGTACCAAAAACAAGGCAAACTCAAGAATAAAAAAGGCCTAGTGCGGCCGCACTACACTTTGTGCAGTCCGCACTAGGGAGATTCATAGAGCAGATTGTAAGGCATAAAACCTGGTGCGGCCGCAGTCCATTCTATGCGGTCTGCACTAGGTAGATTAAGAGAATGGAAAAATGAAGCTTCAAGCAACGCGACCTCAGTACACATTGTGCGGTCCGCGGTGAAGGCTCTGCGGCTGCACGACCATTATGTGCGGTCCGCGGAAGAGAACTTCAGAGAGTTAAAATTGCCAAGTTTCAAAGCCATGCGGTCCGCGGTCATGTTTGTGCGGACCGCGCTAGCTGCCTCCGCGGCCGCGGTCCACTCTGCGCGGTCCGCGGAGCCCAAGTTCAGAGAGCTAGGATTTGAAGTCCAAGAGCCTAGTGCGGCCGCAGTCTATTTTTTGCGGCCCGCACTGACCTCGCAGGGGCATTTTTATCCAATTTTTCAAGCTTAGTATAAATAGAACCTTTTTCCATTTTTAGGGTATCAGTTATTTTATTTCAGCAGCTGCGCTCGTGAGAAGCTATTTTGTAGCCATTTTGGGCATTTTAGCTTAACTCTAATGATAGATTCTCTGTATTTCCTTTAGTAATTAATTAATATGTCTTTCTCTTCATCTATTTCTCTGATTTTTTCTTCAAGCATGAGTAGCTAAACCCATTAGCTAGGGTTGTGGCTCAACCCTAGTGTGGGTAATTGATGGGTGTTGTGATTTAAGGTTAGATTGACTATGAGTGTTTGTATTTGGGTCAATTTTATGGTTTAATTTATGAATTGGTGGTTGCAAACACTGGTTTGTTGGCTCTTCTTGATAGAGAGAGCCTAAGTCTCCAAAATTGACCCAACAAGGAATTGGGATGGACTCAAGAGAATTGATAGTCCCAATTAAAGGGTTAAACCTCGAGAGAGTAATTATCCGACTTGAACCCTAGTTGCTTGAGCTAATTTGACTACCCATTTGATCTCGAGAGAGTCAATTGGGCAAAATCACTCTCTCTACCGAGAGGTGTGAGAGTGGGTAAAATTGTGCAACAGTTATACATATTTCCCCAATCATGTCAATCAAGCATTAGAAGCAATAACCCGTCAATTAGCCACCTAGGTGAAAGTCATTACCCTAGTGCCCCTAAATCCATTAGATACAACTCTTAGCAATTATCTCTTAGCGTAATCTAGTTTCAATTCTAATTGGTAGTTTTATAATAGTAGTTTATAAAAGAAAACCCAAA
>NW_017671386.1:303132-303945 GCF_001879085.1 Nicotiana attenuata
TTTATTGTTGCATCCTTCCAATACCTTGCTTTCCATGCTCCTAGAAAACAAAAAAAAATTGACACTACAAAAATAATACAATTAAAAAAAAAAAAGCAATAAAGCTGGGTTGCCTCCCAACAAGCGCTTGATTTAACGTCGCGGCACGACGCGAATCAGTTTTTACCTCCACTTTGAGCTTATGAATTGAACCCCAAGTTTTGATTCAAGCTTATGATTCTGGTCATGGGGCGGTGGAACGAATCTAACTACCCCAAGGAAATAATGTAATATTCTGCACTCATTGGCCTTTGTATGAGGTATTTAATCCCGACGTTCTGGCAAGAAGAATTCCAGAATATATGCACCGTGTTCCTCATTCCTTGACTCATCAATTGGTTCGGATGACTCTATTTCCATATCATCATCCAAACATAATGTGGAAAAATGTTTGGAGTGAGGACCAATGCACTCAAACACATGAACTTCAGGACTCTCAACATCCTCAACATCAGCGATACTAGAGTCAACAAAATTTATATCCTCAAAGTCCTTGGCTGGCTCTAGTCTCACTTCTTCAACATTGACATCCTCAAATTGTGGTTGACTAGGTTGTTGATGTTCTACTCTGACCTCCCCAATTAATACCTCAAATTCATATAAATGTGAATGCGCACGGCATCACCCTTCGTGCTTTATCTCCCTTTCCTCACCCAAAAAGTAGAAACAACAACATCCCGGCAAGGGAATCAATCAATAGAAACAATAACATCCCCGCATGGGAATCAGCAATAGAAACAATAACATTCCGGCAAGGGAACCAAAAATAGAAAC
>NW_017671387.1:0-1237 GCF_001879085.1 Nicotiana attenuata
GTTGATTGTATTCCTTGTACGCAAGGTGACGAGTGCGTGCTAGGATTTATTTGTGGAAAATTGCCCCTTTTAGGCTCTTAGATCCTTGTAGTCACCGAATATAAAGTTGTTCTTGATACGATTGAGTTCCCTGTTATTAGCTTCACCATTACATGTCTTACTTGGAATTTATTTGCCCCTTTTTGGCTTATCCTTCAGGAGGCTGCAGGACTGTTAGGAGTACTTCCCTTCTTGATTCCTCATCATGCGATTTGATCCCTAGAGGCTATGCCTTTAATTCCTTCCTATTCAATCTTACGCGACGCGAACCACTTGTTGTAAATCGAGATTGAAGAATTGTAATGGTACTACTGACGCAGTGCGGGTGTTTCTCCCTACACAGTTGTCTGAGCTATTATCGTCGCCTTGTGGAAGGATATTCTGTTGTTTCAGCTCAGTAGTGGTACTTCTGAGAGCTCTGAGGCTAGGCACAAGTTGCCATGATGCTATGAACGATTGTTCCGCAGTGTTGATATGATGGTAGGATGTTTGCTTACGTGTTGGGGCAGTGAATAATTTGAAGGAAGGTTTACTCAGTGCATGATCTAGAGATTCAGTATTTTATTCCCGGCAGGGGAAGGGCAATCGGACTAAGAATGGTCAGATGTGGACTGATGGAGTAATGAGACTTGGTATTTGCGAGCGTGGTGGAGTTTTCTTCTATGATGAGGTGTCGTTGTCCTAATTGAACGTACTAAGTTCGCCGGTGTTATGATCTTCTAAAATTCACCTTTGGGGTAAGATATTGTGAAATAGTATTGAAGATGCGGCTGTCAGATATCGCGGGGTGCGGTAGTTCAGGATTGAATCAGTGTTTCTAATGTCGACTGTTCGAGGAAGATGATCTTCGAAAAGGTTTAAAGTTAGCAGCAATTGTGGGTTCAAGTGCCACGAAGATAGATTTTATTTAAGACAACAACTGAGCAGCAAAGGATGAGGAAGGACATGTGGGGAGTGTCAGGCGGTGGTTAAAATTTCTAAAAGGCCAGGTATAAGAAGCAAAGGTCGAGTAGTCGACTAAAGGGGTGAGTTTCGCTAAAGTGGGAGAGTTTGGAGTGATTTGGGAATTTTAGTGATTGGTTATTTGGGCCTACGGATTAATTTGGAGTATGGGATATTAGGCGGCAGGAGATTTGATATAACGGAAAGGAGCTACTTGAAATGAAGAAGGATACAACCTAACTTTGAATTGGAAGGA
>NW_017671387.1:4785-5846 GCF_001879085.1 Nicotiana attenuata
CTGGGAGTTGGGAGCGCGATCGGAAGTGAATTCGGAGGTCCGTAGGTCATTTTGAAGTCATTTGGCTAAAGATAGAAATTTGAAGGTTTTTGAGAAGTTTGACCGAGAGTTTGACTTTTTGATAGTCGGGGTCGGATTCCAATTCCGAAAGTTGGAGCAGGTCCGTAATGTCGAATTTGACTTGTGTGCAAAATTTGAGGTCAATCAAATGTGATTTGACGGGTTTCGGCATTGAATGTAGAAGTTTGAAATTTCAAAGTTCATAAAGTTTGGATTGGAGTACGATTCATGATTTTGACGTTGTTTGAAGTGATTTGAGGCCTCGAGCGAGTTCGTATCATGTTTTGGGACATGTTGGTATAATTGGTTAAGGTCCCAAGGGCCTCGGGTGGATTTCGGAAGGTTAACGGAATGAATTTCGGACCAAAGAGTTGCTGAAATTTTCTGCAGAAAGCTGTTTTGACAGCAACTAGTGCAATTACGGAGCTAAATTCGGAAGCTTATATCTCGAAATCTATAAGGAATTTGGAAATTTGCAAAACATAAAAGTTGTTGCCCTTGCATTCTAGTTTTCAGAAAGTTAAACCATTTATGATTTGGAAATTTTGTCAGAAAGTTATGATCGATTGAAGATGGCTGGTGGAGTAGTTTTGACAGAATTTTCTGATGCATGGAGCCGACTTTAGAAGCTCATATCTCAGAATATATAAAGAGTTATATGGTGTGCAACCTATCAAATGAAAGATCTTCGAGTCTAGTTTCTAAATCTTGAATCCGTTTGTCATTTGGATATTTCCACAAGGAGTTATGGGTATTTTAATAGAAGGTGTACAGCATGGGAAAATTGTAATAGGATGTACAACTTGCACAGCGCAAGGTACAACTCGATGAAGCATGGGCAGATTGTTTTAAAACGAGTTTTGGCCCATTTCTTTCATTTCTTTCATTTGGCTTGGACGATTTTGGAGAGCTCAAGGAGGGATTTTCACCAAGCAACACTAGGTAAGTGACTTCTTCCTATTTTTGAGTTAAATATGTGATCTTACATGGATTTAGACATG
>NW_017671387.1:6807-87015 GCF_001879085.1 Nicotiana attenuata
TATATTTTAATCTTAGTAGGGCCCCTCGACCTCCTCGTCACACCCGATCGAGGTTAGGCTTGTCACTTACTGAGTACCGCTCGTGGTGTACTCATGCCCTTCCTGCGCATGTTTTTCATGTGCAGATCCAGGTACCTCTACTCAGACTTACCATCCTTGAGGAGAGGCGATCTTTCGGAGACTTCGAGGTATATCTGCCGCGTTCGCAGACCGAAGAGTCTCTCTCTATTCTCTCTTGTAGTTACAGCCCTTCTGTATTTACTTTGTTTAGACATTCTGGAGTTAGAACACTATGTAGTATTCTTAGCTTGTGATTCATGGGTTTCCGAGGTTTGAGAATATGTATTAGTTTTTGAGAGTTAACGTTGTGTATGCCGAGCGGCACTTTTAAACGTTGTTTTACTACTCTATCTCTGTTTTAACTTGTTTCTTCCGCAAATTGGTTTATTTTCCGCATTTTAGGCTTACCTAGTCGTAGAGACTAGGTGCCGTCACGATGGTTCACGGAGGGCGAACCGGGGTCGTGACACAAGGACATGAGAATAAAGTATGAAAATTGAGAAAGTGTTTGTATGGTCTAAAGCAGGCACCTAAGCAATGGTACGAAAAGTTTAATAGCACATTAGTGGTTAATGGTTTTGTCATTAATGCATCTGATACTTGTGTTTATTCCAAGATGATAGGATCGGATTGTGTTATTATATGTTTGTATGTGGATGACATGTTAATGTTTGGCCCTAATGTGAATGTCGTTAATGAGACTAATAATTTTTTGTCTTCTAAATTTGAAATGAAATATCTTGGAGAAGCAGATGTGATTTTAGGGGTTAAATTCAAAAGAACTTCAAATGGTTGTTCATTGTCTCAGTCTCATTATATTGAGAAAATGTTGAAAAGGTTTAGTTGTTTTGATGTAGCACCTGTGAGACTCCTTATGATCCTAGCATACACTTAAAAAGGAATAAGGAATCTAGTATTTCTCAAACAGAGTATGTCACGACCCAAAATCCACTAAGGGTCGTAAGCCAACAACAAATAACTAGTAACTTCTCGTTTTAAATATTTCTGAAATCACTTCTTTTATATGTTTAAACAATACATAATAAATTCCACTAAATAAATAATGAAACATTTAACAATTTTAAATTTCTGAATAAACCCATAGACATCCCAGAACTCGGTGTCACAAGTGCATGAGCATTTATTAGGGAATGAAATAAAATACAGTAATTGTCCGGTATACAGAGTGGACAGAAGTGAAAATACAGTACAATACCCTGTAGGAGACTCTGCTGGCTGCGGGTCGTCTCGATAAGTGCAGCTCACCTATGTCTCTGTATCAACCATGCCGCTATGCCACTAAGCCACTAGTAGCACATAAACCTGTGCAACAAAAATGCACAGCAAGTGTAGTATGAGTACGAAAACAACGTGTACTCAGTAAGTATCCCGCCTAATCTCGAAGAAGTAGAGACGAGATGGCAACTTCGACACTTACTAAAGGTCCAATAATAATATTTTTAATGCGATGACTCACGGATTTATTAAGAACAACAGTAGATTCAAATGAGTCACTAAACAGGTGAAAGTTCCTTTTCATTTAAAGTCTCCGGATTCATAATCCATTAATTAACAATTATCTCAAGTCGGGAGAACAAATAGCAATATCAATAAATCTCAAGGCAAGCAATACAAGCATGCGCAACTCATGCCGAGGTCGTACGGCCCGATCCAACATAAATGTAAAATGTGCACTGCTGAGGGTCGGGCGGCATGAACCATAGATGCATCTATTACCCCGCTCGCGAATCATACACGCGACGCTGTCAAATTTAACTAAACAATCACCCTGCTCGCGAATCATACATGCGATGCAGGTACACATAGAAATACATGCTCAAACAGCAAATCAAGAATTTATCGGGGAACATTTATCCAAATAAAAGCCAATTCTCTTTTAGTGATTTAAGAAAATGAAGTTTAATCCTCTTAGAAATTCATTTACCAATTCGATAGGATTTAAGAAATTCAACTGTCAATAAGATCACAGATATTCCAAGTATAGCATGCTTTCTAGGTCCTAGACTACCCAGACTTACCCATATTAGTAGCTACGCACGGACTCTCGTCACCTCGTGCGTACGTAGCCCCAACAAATAGGAGCACATAACCAATTATTTCACCTATGGGGACAATTCCCTCTTACAAGTTTAGAAAGGAGACTCACCTCGCTCCGAAGATCCATAACCGGCATTCCACGCCCTTCCGAAGACTCGAATCGATGCTAAATGCTCCAAAGATATCCAATAATTATGCAAATCCATTAATATATGCTCAATTACTCATTACATTCCAATTTATAATAATTCCTAACCCCGATAAAAAAGATGACAAAAACGCCCCCGGGCCCACGTGCCCGGATCCACAATTTTCGAAGAATAAGTTTACCCATAGCCTCACGAACTCAAATATATAATTTACTCTCAATTTCATACCCAAAATCGTGGTCCAATTCCACTAATGTCAATTTGCTAGGTTTTCCCTCAAACCCCAAGTTTCTACCAATTTCATGCTCAAATCCGTACATAATCAATGTATTTAACTCAAGATAGGTGGGGATAGCTTACCTTATCGTTGATGATGAAAATCCCTCTTGAAACCCTCCAATAATCGCCAAAGCCAAGAAAATATGAGAGAAAATGGCCAAATCCCGATTTTTAAAACCCTCACTGCCTCCAACACTTTCCGCACCTGCGGTCTCTTGACCGCTTTTGCGGTTCCGCAGGTGCAGACCATACGCCGCTTCTGCGGATCCAGGGCTCCTAGCCTAATCCGCTTCTGCGTCCTCTCCTCCGCAGATGCGGTCTCGCTTCTGCGGCGAGATGACCGCATCTGCGGTCCCAACTAGCCCCCGCCAATACCGCATCTGTGACCACAGGGCCGCTTCTGCGGCTCCGCACCTGCGGCCCTAGTCTTGCAGGTGCGGTTACACCAGCAACCAGCAACTTCAGCTCCTCTTTAAACTACAAATTCGATTCGTTAACTACCCGAAATCCACCCGAGGCCCCCGGGACCCCAACCAATCGTACTGACCAGTCCCAAAACACATTACGGACTTGCTCGGGGCCTCAAATCATGTCAAACAACGCTAAAATCATGAATCGACCTCCAATCCAAGCTTTATGAACTTTAGAACTTCAAACTTCTACTTTCGATGTTTAAACCTAGCAAATCACGTCCGATTGACCTCAAATTTTGCACACAAGTCTTATTCGACATTACGGACGTACTCCAACTTTCGGAATCAAATTCCGACCTCGATATCAAAAAGTCCACTTCCGGTCAAACTTCTCAAAAACCTTTAAATTTCTATCTTTAGCCAAATGACTCCAAAATGACCCACAGACCTCCGAATTCATTTCCGATCTCGCTCCCAACACCAGAATCACCATACGGAGCTAGTCCCAGACTCGGATTCCCAAACGGACGTCGATAACACTGAAATGCACTTCAACCCAAACTTATGAAATTTCTTCCAAAATGCTAACTTCCACAATAGGTGCCAAAACGCTCCCGGGTCATCCAAAACCCGATCCGGGCATACGCCCAAGTCCGAAATCATCATACGAACCTGCTGGAGCCTTCGAATTCCAATTCCGGGGTCGTTTACTCAAAAATCCAATCCTAGTTGATTCTTTCAACTTAAAGCTTCCGAAATGAGAATTCTCCTTCCGAATCAACCCCGAACTTCCCGAAATTCAATTCCGACCACGCGTACAAGTTGTAATACCTGAAATGGAGCTGCTCATGGCCTCAAACCGCTGAACGGCGCGCTAGAGCTCAAAACGACCGGTCGGGTCATTACATCCTCTCCCACTTAAACATACGTTCATCCTCGAACGTGCTAGGAACTGTGCTGGGGTTGTCTAAAATCACTGTTTAACACCTTGAGCACCTACCCGTGCTACCACAACTTAGCTGGGCGCCCTAGCTCGGTCAATCTGAAGATATCCTTTTTCACTAAAGCAAATAAGCCTTAGAGCCCAATTTCATCATCCTGAGTTCTCTGCCAGGCCTGTTCCAACATACGCTCACCGTATCAATAACTACACACAGCACCAAAACACGACTGCATATCTTAGTTGAGTTCACACCTTGCACCACTTTACTCACAGGACCACAATGGCATTCTCTGATCGAATAAATCGAAATTCCACGAATCTGATGCTCCCATTGCACCTCATGACCTACATAGGTCTTTCTCTGGCTCTTACAATACCGCCAGGACGGAAGAGATGTGTAGAAATTCATAACCAACTGCCGAATTAACAAATCATTGGGTCTATACTCCTGTCAAGAACCATCACCTCATCTTGAACCAATTAATGGTCTTAGCCCTTTAATATACTTCATATAATCTGATCGCACTTATCCCAGATCCAATACCCTTGTCTCACCCGGTACGAACTGTCCAGGCGATAAGCCACCCCGGACATGATCAAATGTCTCATATGTTGCTACAACGTGCTAATGGGCTACCAATTCAAACGCGATACAAAAGGAAAACGAACTCTGAAAAGGAAATCCGATTACCCCGCTCGCGAATCATACATGCTACGCGGTTATCATATTTAAACAGACACCCCGCTCGCGAATCATACATGCGACGCGGGCACACAACTAATATAAGTTTTTCTCAGGAAAAGAAGAAACAAAACACATAGGAACAGATACGGGAACTGTACTCAACATCACACTGTTGTGGTGCGTAACCCGGTCCAAACAACATACCCATGGCGGCGTGCCACCCGATTCACACATAAAATTCACATCAGGAGATATACATCGAGCTAAGTTGCTCATTACAATAAAATACCGAATATCAGTCACAAGCACGCTAAGTGCATAATACCGTCCTTGGGGGAGACATATAGAGCTATAAGCTACAAAACCCAAGCACAACCGAGATGCGATATACGATCTGAATCTCAAGAGCCATTTTGCTTATATAACCTCATCTCTACGCGGAACCTCAACACATAAGCAATTCACCAAGCCGTCTCACAACTCTCACGACGCAATATATCATTACATGAAATAACTGACGATGAAATAACACCCTGACTGCTCTTCCATAAGAAGCGCATTACTGAAATGAACACATCTGGCCTTATATAGAGCCCATATTCACATTTAAATCCATCCATAGACCTCAAGCTGATTCTGATCGCACCGAACTAGGCTAATAACCTTTCAAAGGTCCATAAATACTCCCCTTGCTCCTCATAACGCATAAGGACAACCATCATAACCGGAGTAATCCTCCACAGTCCACAACTCAATAAACTGTGTGCCATCCAGGCATCAATTCTTAATTTAACGACATCACTACAATTTCATACTTGATTTAACTCTTCAATCAATCAAGTGGCTACATGCCTCACTAATACAACCTTTCCATGGGCACGCTTCCACAACCTTCCGTAGCAGATAACAAATCTGTACATCCAACTCACCGGCTATGCTAACGCTAAAAAAGTGATCAAGAATCCTTAACCTGGATGCAAAGCCTTTTTCACAAACACCGATCTTAGGTGACGCTGAAGACAATACCAACTTACTTTAAACATCGAAACTACTTTCCTGCTCATCCGAGCTCGTGACATTCTCGTCAACACCGAACTGTAACCTTGATCCTCACTTCAAATTCCATACCACTCACTGCACCCAACACGCCAATATACGATAGAACACGATTTTCATCATAACTCTGGAACCACTAATAGTTTAACACTTCATCGTATAAAAACTTTTCACTTAACTCACTTCAGGAGAACCATTGCGAGACGCAGGTGAATTCTCATAACCGTAGAATACGCCAAATCTCTAAGTAGTGGTCTAAGCCACCATAGCCCTTCCGGGACCCGCCTACACATGACATGCCATAACAGTAGAATACTTCTGAATAACATCAATTACGGCGGCCGACAAGTCTCACATATACCGCCACAAATCACTTGCATAACTTGATCGCGCTGAAGGAATCGATCACTGTCACACCTCCTTTTTTACACACCTACCCCGAAGGATAGTGTATAAAGGAGTTGTTCCAATTAAAGTGACATTATTCGAAATGGGATTATTTATTTATTCAGAGTCGCCACTTGGGATAAGTTTGGCTTTTGGTGTCCCAAGTCACCGGTTTTTCTTGAATCCCAAATCGAGGAAATTTCGACTTCCCGAATGGAGTCTGCGAACCAGAAATTCTAAGTAAGGAATTCTATTTACCCGAGGGAAGGTGTTAGGCACCCCCGTATCCCGTGGTTCTAGCACGGTCGCTTAAACTATTATAATTGGCTAAAATCTGATTTTTAATACATGTTATCCTATAATGCTATTTGAAATTATTTACCTTTTTAATTGATATTTTTTTAGGAAATTGAACGTCGTTTAAAATATGTTTTTGGATCACGTCACATGAAATGTACCCGATCCTCGGCACATTTATTCAACGTTTTGGGATTTGGATTTGGGTCACATGAAATGCACACCCGAGTTTAGGAAGGTAATATTATTAATAGCGCGCCTAAAGCAACTAACGCGTGGTTAACTTTGCGAGGGCCATGAAAATTTGCTAAATGGCACGCCTCGAATTCTATGTATTTTAAAAGAAGCAATTAAAGAGGGCCACGCAATTTGTGATTTTATTTGGCGCGGCGCACCTCGTTCTATTTTTTAAAGGCCATCCTAAAGGGACTATGATTTTCTATTAAAGATTATCTCTAAAGCAGCTTAATTAATTAACATTATCAGTAAACTAGTATTTAAGGAATTCGGGCCTTCAGTATATTGGGCTTTGAAGGTTAACCCAAGAGCGAAGAAAGTCTGCCGGCTTTATTAGAGGCTTTCCAATCGCAGACTTCTACATAGGCCTAAATCAAAAGCCAGCTGGGGGTTCCATATTTAATTTCAAATCGGTCCACCAATTAGTACATATAAACTAGTTCAAAAGGGTAATCCTATTGGGCTTTTTATCATATAACCAAGCCCAAGTCTCACTTATACAAAACAAAGGCTGTCTAGTTTTATTTCATGAATAAGCCTAAATGCAACATTGATTTCAATTTGGGCCTGTTAAACACTTTGTTAACGAGTGGACAGTTACTCTAGTCGGAGATCCGTTAATTTTCAAATTAGGCTATCATGAACGATTCAAGTGATTTGCATATTGACAAGTAATAATCTGGAAATCCAACAGCCCGCATCTTAAAACATCTAAATTATGGATGGATAATTCAGAAGTAACTACTAGTATCCTTTCTGATTTTTAAAAAACAACGTAACAAACAAAACCTATAGCTATAGGAGAGGCCTTCAATGTTTCAGTGATGGACATACATGCTGTTTCCAGATTTTAAGCATGCCGATACGTTCTAACACTTGTAATAAAACTAAACTATCATTATCAAGTCAACATCATATTCTGAGTTTGATCATCAAACATAATAGCAAGACTAACACGAATTGAGCCTAACACTGTTCAACAAGGCATCTATATGGTTCTATAGAATCCAACAGTTCGGTTAAAAACAGTCCAAACAGTCCTATTAATATACATGATATACTGTCCAAATGAATACAAAGGTGAATTTTATTTAAACGAAGGTAAAACACAGCTTGCACTTCAATTCTTCTTCCAATTTGATTATATATTGGACTCACATTCATAAGTCATTTGAGGCTGAAACAAGTACTTGGAATTTGAGGCAAAATAAAAGGTGAAGATCAGCCCAAACAACAGCAGAACAGCAATGCAATTCAGCAGGGAATCAGCAGATTCACAGGGAAACCAGGAGCAAAATAGAATGCAACAGATTTTCACAATCGAACTTCAAACTTCAATCGACCAAAAACAGAGCTGAACTAAAAATGCAGGAATAGAATGCAGGAGCAGAACTTTGAAAGTGAATTTCAGTTGTTGAACTGAATAGAACAGTAGATCTGTGGACTGTGAAGCTATTTTTGTTGAGTTTTCTAGAATTTCTCTCTAAGATCTAATGTTTCTATATCTCTACTATTTATTTCTACCAGAATTGTTTTTGAATTTTTCAGTAGTTTTTCAGTAGTTTGAATTTGAAATTTCCAGATTTCTCTAAGCTTCTCAGATTTGAATTTTGAATTTTTCAGATTTTTGATCTCTAAAACTTCTAAAAACCTGTGGGGATTTTTCAGATTTCAAAACTTGTTCAATAAGGCAATGGCATGCCTTTTTATAGGCAAAACTAGGGCTGCCTTCAGAATTATACTTTGCCCCCTAAGTCCCTCTATCATTTTCAAATTTTTAAGTGTTTAGTCCCTCATTTATTTTAGTTTTTGCTTGAAAAGTCCTTAAGGTTTTGGCTTGTTGCCCAAGTTACTGCACTCAAATTCTGATATTCAACTTGCACCCTAACCTAGAAACTTCTAGATGGTTCTATTTTAGTTACTACAATATTCTTTCTATCTAAAATACCTAAACTGACCTTTTATTCAGTCTGAAATTACCAACCCCATGTCAACTAGCCTAGACCTTTTAACTTGGTCCAAAGTGACTATAGCTAGTTAATATCAAACTAGAGACTAATCAGCTATAACCAAGCAAAGTTTAAAACCGAATCAAACCAACCTATTAACTACTAAAATTAGAATTAAAAGCTACCAATAGCAAATATCGATTAAACATGAATCTAAGAGAATTAATAAGCTTGAATTGACAGAAAAGAGATCAAAGACTGAAAACAAAACAAATCTAAAGCACTGATTGTGAATTATTAAAAGAAGCTAGGCCTAAACTAATTTTATAACAAAGAAATCAAACAATAAAGAAAAGAAAACTTACATTATACCAGGTTGAACAAAGCTGGATTTCGATTAGAGCCCCGAAATGATGTGAACGTTTGTTCTTCATCAAGAACAAACGAGCACATTATTTCGTGCCTCGGATCATATCTTGAATTAAGGAAATTGGAAAAACTCGAGCAAATCAGGCTTCTAGGGTTCTGCCACTTCTATGATTTGAAATTCGAGGAGTTCTGGGGATGTTTGAAGGAGACTAAGTAGGGATTTGGATTGAGGGAGAGACGGGGGTTATGGGGTGTTATTTTGAGGTGGTTTGGAGGCGGCGCCTAGGGTTTGGGTTATTCGAGGAGATTGGCTGGGATTCGAGGGAAATAGATTGGGGGGTTGGAATGGGGAGGGTGAGTTAAAATTTGGGGCGTTTGGTGACCGGTCGCCGCCGTGAGGCGATTTCCGGCCGGCGGCAGACGACGGAGGAGTGGTGGCATTACATTCTCTGAGTTAGAGGTGAGAGAGACGAGAGGTAGGGGGGTCTGAGGGGGGTAGGGTAACGTTAGGACACTTTTATACTTAGACACTGTCACGACCCCAATCCCGGTCGTGATGGTGCCCAACACTGATGCTAGACAAGCCCGACCAATTAAATACTCTCAACCCAAATACGTAATCCGTTAACAAATAATACGACTAAGATAGCAAATGTCAAGGTTCCAATCCAAATCCAAATAAAATAGTACGAAAAATAATAACGAATATTCCAAACATTCCCCAATAGATCTGGAGTCACGAGTCTAGAGCCTCTATATGTAATAGAGTAATATATATCCATAGTGATAAAGAAGTCTAGAATATGAAAAAAAATAAATGAAATAAAGGGGAGGAGTCGGGTCCTGCGGACGTCAGGCAGCTACCTCGACAACTCCTGAAGATAAAATCCAAGAAGACAGCAAACATCTCCACTAAGTCTCCGGAGCACCTGAATCTGCACACATGGTGCAGGGAGTAAAGTGAGTACTTCCAACTCAGTGAGTAATAAACATATATAATGGCTAAAAGTAAGAAATTCCGAAATATTACAATATAAAGCTATAATCAGCGATTCAGCACATAAAATGGTGGAACAACAACAATACCAGGACAAGTAAGACAAATAGGTATAAATGCATGAATGCAATGCGATGCACATGACCGTTGCGGCGCGCAGCCCGATCCATTTGGGTACCCGCACTCACTATGGGGGTTCAGACTACGGAGGGGCTCCTACAGCCCAAGCGCAATATCATCGTAACATTCGGTGCGGCGTGCAGCCCGATCCACACTCAGTCCAGATATATATATGCATGCAAGCCACTTGGGCACAGTCAAATTGTTCATTTTTAGTTTCAATTATTAGGAATTATAGAGCTAAGTGTTTAAACCTTTATTTATTTACTAAACATTTCGAGGCAGTGTCTAACTTAGGACTGATATCACAAAATATGCTAAGCATTATGGAAGCAGTGATAAGGATCCCTGAAGGATGCAAATGATAGGCACAAAGCCCCAAACATATTCATAAAATCCAAGTAGGATGATTACCAAACAATTTCTAGTCAAGAACACAGTACGAACATCAATCGGAACGGACTAGGTCACAATCCCCAGTCACAATCGACCCCGCACTCGTCATAGAGTACGTGTCTTGCCTCAATATAGCGTCACAATGTGATATACCGGGGTTTCAAACCCTCAGGTCATCATCTACATTTATTACTCACCTCAAGCCGGCCACAAGTCTAGCTCGCTATGCCTTTGCCTTTCGAATCAACCTCTTCGCACGCCGAATCTGATTAAAACCACAACGAATACATTACAATAGGCTAAGAAACATAACCCAATCGAAAAGACTCGAAAAATACCAAAATTCACTAAGTTGGCAAAACCCGAGCCCCGGGCCCACTTCTCGAAAAATTACAAATTTACATCACTGGATTCCTCGTCTCGCCACGAGTCTACACATACAAATTTTACCAAAATCGGAGTTCAAATGCCCTTTCAAAATCCGTTTTTACATCACAACTTTTCAAGCCCTAGCTTGACCCGTTTTTGATGAATTTTCCACAATTTACATGTAATTTCTACCATAAACTCGAATATTTAGACCAAGGAACTTACCTCCAATTGATTCTCAGTCAAAGCCCTCGAAAATTCTCGCTCAAAGCTCTCAAAACCGCTTTAAAATGGTGGAAACCAACTCTTGTTCGCGGATGAAAACAATATAAAAAAAACCCTTCTGTAACAGTTGTTTTCGCTTCTGCGACAATTTCACCGCTTCTGCGGTTTCCGCTTCTGCGGCCTACTCACCGCATCTGCGGTTTTCCTTCAAGTCGCCCAGGACCGCATCTGCGGTCCCAAAACCGCTTCTGCGGTGACCGCTTTTGCGGAACATCGTCCGCTTCTGCGGAAAGCCCTGGTCCCTCAAGGACCGCTTCTGCGACCAATACGCCGCATCTGCGGAACCGCTTATGCGGTCCCTTTTCCGCAGATGCGGAAATGACAGAACCAGCAACTTCAAACCTGCAGCAAACTCCGAATTCTCCGTTTAACCACCCGAATTCACCCCGAGGCCCCCGGGACCTCAACCAAAAACACCAATACATCCTAAAACCTCATTCAAACTTGTTCCCATCATCAAACCACATCAAACAACGCTAAAGCCATCAAATCACATCGAATTCAAGTCTAAGTTTCTTAAAAACTTCCGAATTACGCATTCGATCAAAAACCCGACCAAAATACCTCCGAATGACCTGAAATTTTTCACACATATCCAAAATCACCTTACGAAGCTACAGCAACTCTCGGAATTCCATTCCGACCCCCGGAACAAATTCTCACCCATCCACCGGAATTCGCCAAAATACTAACCTCGCCAATTGAAGCCTAATTCTACACCGGGCCTCCAAAATCAATTCCGATCGCACTCCCAAGTCACAAATCATCCCCCGAAGCTAACTGAATCACCGGAAGTCACATCCGAGCCTTCTAACTCATAAGTCAACGTTCGGTTGACCTTTCCAACTTAAGCCTTCCTTAAAGAGACTAAGTGTCTCATTTCCTATCCAAACCAATTCAATTCAACTATAACTCACTTGTTGCTGATAATGAAACATGAAGAAGCAGTAAATGGGGGAAACGGGGCTGTAATACACGAGACGACGGGTCGGGTCATCACAGACACCCTAGCTTCTGAGCCGTTGGATCATGAAACATAGACGGCCAGGATTGATCCGAGCGAAACGGCTTCGTTTTGCACTGGGGGGGGAGGGGGGCTGGACCGGTGGTTTTTGGATTGGGCTTTGATTCAGGGTCTCGTTTGGACGGGTCTGGGGTGAAATGGGCCCAAAAAAATTAGGTATTTTGTGAAGACAATTGTTTTCTTTTAATTTCCCTTCTTTTGCTTTCTTTTTTAATTTTATTTTGACTTTTGTTAAATGCAAAAAATTAAAATTAAAAGACCTAATTTGACCCTAAAATTACACTAATTAATTTCCAGAATTAACTAATTCCTAATTTAAAGAAAACTAAGACAAATTTTAAAAAATTAAAAGTAGAAATGCAAAAGAACCATTTTTGTTATTTTCTTTTATTTTTGTAATGCTAATTAACTAATAGAACTGTTAAAATGAGGTCCTAAATGCAAGTATGCTACTTTGTATTTTTATGACTTATATCAATTAATAATGCACACAAAAATGCAAACAAACACCCAAATTAATTTCCTAAAATCCAAATAATAATAAAAAAAGAGAAAAATTCTAATTTTATGAGTTTTATAGGAATAATTCGAGCGAGGCAAAAATCACATGCTCACAATCACTGCCACCAATATGCCAATTCAACTATGGCTAATCAATCTATCTTCTTCCAATTTATCCTTGATTGCCTTAGAAATAATAACTCCATTCAACACAAAACACACTCCATCCACACTCATCCCGAGTGACCGTGAATCACGAGACCATACTGTCTCAAATCCCACGAACCATTTCATACCTCCCAATTGCTACACTGCAGGTCAAAATGTCATAAAACATTCTGGGCACCTCCTCATAAGCTGCTACAAAGCTTGATTCTTCACTGCACTTATAGGTATCGAGATCATTAGGCATTATGCTTTACCCCTTCGAATTCACTAGGACCGTTGTTGAGAGCCACCCGCTCTGACTTGGCCCTGAATATAATCAATCCCATGATTCTTCTAGCACATGCACCCTCTCGACGAAGCACCTGGCAGAATCACTTCCCTTGAACCCGCACTTATACAAGGCATAGATCCTGAATCCTTCCCCAAGTCTGAACATGAGCCAATAAGGCCAACCATAGCACACCTTCAACAATTCCTTTGCTCAAATTAACACTTATGCTCTTTTCCCGTAGCTGAAATCACCCATCAATATGCTAATAACCAGAAACCTCGCAAGTAGTTAACCATGCAACCCTAATCATAGGCGGTGGGACTCTCCCAGTTAGCTTGAAGCCATTATTACACAACTCTGGACTTCACCAGGATCCTTTATTTCTTATTGACATAACCTTGCACAATCGACCGCCAAAATTCTCGGAATCTTTCTGTAAAACCCCTTTTTATACTCTGAATCATCAGCTACATTCGCACGACCGATCTCCTTGCTGTATAACCAATAGAATTTCCGCAGAAGCTTCGCCAACCATGCAACCGCCGATCCGCTCACTGGAGATAATCCCACCTGTTGGATTTACATGCCGACGTCTTCCAACGCTGCTACACGGGGTGCAATCCCTACGACATTAATGACCCATCCTGAGTCCAAGCTCACTCTCTAGCTGCACAAGTCCATTCACCTCTCGTGGACATCAATTAAGTGCGCGACAACATCCTTCCAATTCAAAGTTAGGTTGTATCCTTCTTCATTTCAAGTAGCTCCTTTCCGTTATATCAAATCTCCTGCCGCCTAATATCCCATACTCCAAATTAATCCGTAGGCCCAAATAACCAATCACTAAAATTCCCAAATCACTCCAAACTCTCCCACTTTAGCGAAACTCACCCCTTTAGTCGACTACTCGACCTTTGCTTCTTATACCTGGCCTTTTAGAAATTTTAACCACCGCCTGACACTCCCCACATGTCCTTCCTCATCCTTTGCTGCTCAGTTGTTGCCTTAAATAAAATCTATCTTCGTGGCACTTGAACCCACAATTGCTGCTAACTTTAAACCTTTTCGAAGATCATCTTCCTCGAACAGTCGACATTAGAAACACTGATTCAATCCTGAACTACCGCACCCCGCGATATCTGACAGCCGCATCTTCAATACTATTTCACAATATCTTACCCCAAAGGTGAATTTTAGAAGATCATAACACCGGCGAACTTAGTACGTTCAATTAGGACAACGACACCTCATCATAGAAGAAAACTCCACCACGCTCGCAAATACCAAGTCTCATTACTCCATCAGTCCACATCTGACCATTCTTAGTCCGATTGCCCTTCCCCTGCCGGGAATAAATACCGAATCTCTAGATCATGCATTGAGTAAACCTCCCTTCAAGTCATTCACTGCCCCGACACGTAGGAAAACATCCTACCATCATATCAACACTGCGGAACAATCGTTCATAGCATCATGGCAACTTGTGCCTAGCCTCAGAGCTCTTAGAAGCACCGTTACTGAGCCGAAAAGACAGAATATCCTTTCACAAGGCGATGATAATAGCTCACACAACTATGCAGGGAGAAACATCCCGTACCACATCGGTAGTACCATTACAATTCTTCAATTCTCGATATATAACAGGCGGTTCGCGTCGCGTAGGATTGAGTAGGAAGGAAGCAAGGGCATAAGCCTCAAGGAATCAAATCGCACAATGAGGAATCAAGAAGGGAAGTACTCCTAATAGTCCTACAGCCTCCCGAAGATAAGTACAAACGTCTCCGTACCGATCCGCGAGACTCTACTAGACTTGCTCATGACTCGTGAGACCTACGGGAACCTAGTGCTCTGATACCATGTTGTCACGACCCAAAATCCACTAAGGGTCATGATGGCGCCGAACACCATTGTCAGGCAAGCCAACAACAAATAACTAGTAACTTCTCGTTTTAAATATTTCTGAAATCACTTCTTTTTACGTTTAAACAATACATAATAAATTCCACTGAATAAATAATGAAACATTTAACAATTTTAAATTTCTCAATAAACCCATAGACATCCCAGAACCCGGTGTCACAAGTGCATGAGCATTTACTAGGGAATGAAATAAAATGCAGTAACTGTCCGGTATACAGAGTGGACAGAAGTGAAAATACAGTACAATACTCTGAAGGAGACTCTGCTGGCTACGGATCGTCTCGATAAGTGCAGTTCACCTAAGTCTCCGTATCAACCATGCCGTTATGCAACTAATCCACTAGTCGCACATAAACCTGTGCAATAAAAATGCACAGCAAGTGTAGTATGAGTACGAAAACAGCGTGTACTCAGTAAGTATCCCGCCTAATCTCGAAAAATTAGAGACGAGATGGCAACTTCGACACTTACTAAAGGTCCAGTAATAATATTATTAATGCGATGACTCACAGATTTATTAAGAACAATAGTAGATTCAAATGAGTCACTAAACAGGTGAAAGTTCCTTTTTATTTAAAGTCTCCGGATTCATAATCCATAAATTAACAATTATCTCAAGTCGGGAGAACAGATAGCAATATCAATAAATCTCAAGGCAAGCAATACAAGCATGCGCAACTCATGTCGAGGTCGTACGGCCCGATCCAACATAAATGTAAAATGTGCACTGCCAAGGGTCGAGCGACTCGAACCATAGATGCATCTATTACCCCGCTCGCGATTCATACATGCGATGCGGTTAAATATAACTAAACAATCACCCTGCTCGCGAATCATACATGCGACGCAGATACACATAGAAATACATGCTTAAACAGCAAATCAAGAATTTATCGGGGAACATTTATCCAAATAAAAGCCAATTCTCTTTTAGTGATTTAAGAAAATAAAGTTTAATCCTCTTAGAAATTCATTTACCAATTCGATAGGATCGTCTCAAAAATGCCCTCGGGCCCACGTGCCCGGATTCCACAATTTTCGAAGAATAAGTTTACCCATAGCCTCACGAACTCAAATATATAATTTACTCTCAATTTCATACCCAAAATCGTGGTCAAATTCCAAGAATGTCAATTTTCTAGGTTTTCCCTCAAACCCCAAGTTTCTACCAATTTCATGCTCAAATCCGTACATAATCAATGTATTTAACTCAAGATAGGTGGGGATAGCTTACCTTATCGTTGATGATGAAAATCCCCTCTAAAAACCCTCCAAGAATCGCCCAAGCCAAGAAAATATGAGAGAAAATGGCCAAATCCCGATTTTTAAAACACTCACTGCCTCCAGCACTTTCCGCACCTGCGATCTCTTGACCTTTTCTGCGGTTCCGCAGGTGCGGATCAAACGCCGCTTCTGCGGATCCAGGGCTCCTAGCCTAATCCGCTTCTGCGTCCTCTCCTCCGCAGATGCGGTCTCACTTCTGCGGCGAGATGACCGCATCTGCGGTCTCAGCTCTCCCCCGCCAATACCGCATCTGTGACCACAGGGCCGCTTCTGCAGCTCCGCACCTGCGGCCCTAGTATCGCAGGTGCGGTTACACCAGCAACCAGCAACTTCAGCTCCTCTTTAAACTCCAAATTCGATCTGTTAACCACCCGGAATCCACCCGAGGCCCCCGGGACCCCAACCAATCATACCAACTAGTCCCAAAACACATTACGGACTTGCTCGAGGCCTCAAATCATATCGAACAATGCTAAAATCACGAATCGACCTCCAATCCAAGCTTTATGAACTTTAGAACTTCAAACTTCTACTTTCGATGTTTAAACCTAGAAAATCACATCCGATTGACCTCAACATTTGCACACAAGTCATATTCGACATTACGGACCTACTCCAACTTTCAAAATTGAATTCTGACCCCGATATCAAAAAGTTCACTTCCGGTCAAACTTCTCAAAAACCTTCAAATTTCTATCTTTAGCCAAATGACTCCAAAATGACCCATGGACCTCCGAATTCACTTCTGATCGCGCTCCCAACACCAGAATCACCATACGGAGCTACTCCGAGACTCGGATTCCCAAACGGATGTCGATAACACTGAAATGCACTTCAACCCAAACTTATGAAATTTCTTCCAAAATGCTAACTTCCATAATATGCGCCAAAACGCTCCCGGGTCACTCAAAACCCGATCCGGGCATACGCCCAAGTCCGAAATCATCATACGAACCTGCTGGAGCCTTCGAATCTCAATTCCGAGGTCGGTTACTCAAAAATCCAATCCTAGTTGATTCTATCAACTTAAAGCTTCCAAAATGAGAATTCTCCTTCCGAATCAACCCCGAAATTCCCGAAATTCAATTCCGACCATGCGTGCAAGTCGTAATACCTGAAATGGAGCTGCTCATGGCCTCAAACTGCTGAACAACGCGCTAGAGCTCAAAACGACCGGTCGGATTGTTACAGAGTATGCTAAGATAATTGGTAGTGTAATGTTTCTCATGAATTATACACGACCTGATATTGCTTATGCTGTTAGTAGATTGAGTAGATATACTGACAACCCTAGTAGCGAACACCGAAATACTCTTCATCGTTTGCTAAGGTATTTGAGAGGTACTATGGATTGGTGTTTGCATTTTAATAAATATCCTGCTGTTTTAGAAGGATTTTGTGATGCAAACTGGGTTACTGACAATGATGAAGTCAGCTCCACCAGTGGCTACGTGTTTACTTTGGGTGCAGGTGCTATTTCATGGAAGTCTTCAAAACAGACTTGTATAGCACGATCTACTATGGAGTTTGAATTCATTGCTCTTGAGTTGGCAGGGCAAGAAGCCGAGTGGTTGAGAAACTTATTGGCAGAAGTGCCTTTGTGGGGAAGACAAGCTTCACCAGTTTCTCTACATTATGACTCACAGGCGGCAATTGAAATTGCTAAAAATAGTGTGTACAATGGAAAAAGAAGACATATCCGCATTAGGCATGGTGCGGTAAAGCAGTTGCTGAAACATGGTGATATTTCCTTGGAATATGTAAGATCCGAAAGAAATTTGGTGGATCCTTTAACCAAGGGTTTGGCAAGGAGAGTTATCCTTGAAACATCGAGGGGGATGGGGGCTAAAGCCTATAGATTGAGGAAGTATGGTGGATACCCGTTTGTGGTCAAACGAAGCCATATGAGACCTCGATATGCACTACATTTCCTATCCCTATGGCGTGTGGTAGTGCTTTATAAGGTTGAGCTTATTTTGCTCTTAATGATTCCATAGCCTTAAGGTAGTCTATGTGTAGATAGACTTGATGGAATCACCTACGTGAGTGTAAAGGTGCGGTCGTCTTTTATGAAAGACTTGGGATGTCTTTCTAGAGCACTCATGAGACCCAAGGTATGTGCATGACCATAAAAGCACTTTGTTAGTATCGCAAAGTTTGCATAAAATTAAGGATATAGTACGTGTTGTGGGGGTCTCAACCAATGTCCATTCAGTCCAAGAGTACTTCACTTTGTGGATGTTAGTTGTTGCCTCATTTCACTACGTCTCAATTCAAATCAAAAGATATTGACGCTTAAGTACATGTTCCGTCTTTTGCCCAGAATTGTTCTATTTTTGTTTTTTATTAGTGGGGGATTGTTGGTAGTATTTATAATGCAAATTCAAAGATTTCTTTTTGAAAATCCATTTACAACCAATAGCCATGAGTCTCTTTATTTTACAAGTGTCCTATCATTTCCAAGTGGCTTCTTACATAAAGCCTCGTTGCTAAATACTCTTAGATAATTGGTACATGGCAAGAGTTTTTACATGTGGAATTGATTTAAAAAATTATTTGACAAATGGCCTTGCTAAGCCAAATGTAATTTTGCATGATATGTGTTGTCATCTTGCATGAAAGAAAATTGACAAGTAAGTAAGACACTTGTCATGAAACTAAACTCATTTTCATGCTATAGATAGGATGATCATTAGCCATCATATTCACTTAATTCTTAACCAAGAATTCATCTAGCTAATCATTACTTTCTTCCTAGTCTTCTTTGTGAATTATTCAACACATAAAATACCTTCATCTTCTCTTCTTTCTGGGCAACTGTTTTGTGCAAATTCTAAACTTCCAGCCACGAGTGCACGTGTTTGGAGGTGCTGTGGAACCTTGGGGAGCGATCGGTCTTAACGATTTGCACCCAGTCGGGCCGAAATCGCTTTCAAGGTGGTGGCTTGCCACGACATAGTATTTTTGATAAGTTGTTCTTCTTTTCTTTTTGTTCTTAGTCAATATTATCTACTCTTTTTCTTACAATATAGTCCAAAAAAACAATAATATTTTTAAAATATTCGAAAAAAACCTATTCTCCACAAATATATATTCTCAATAAAAATGCAAATGCAATCACGAATCTACAAGTGAAAAATATTTTAGAGGAGATTAGATTCCTAAAGAAGGAGAGGAGAAAGAAAATGAAGAAGCATGAGGAGAAGAGAATGAACAGTAATGATGGCTGCGAACATGGGAAGAAGAAGGCTAGGAAAGAGTTTTGGAGTTTATTGATAATATTTAGTCATTTTGAGGTAATAAATATAAAGGATAAAATATAAAAGTAAAAAGTTTAGGGGTTGCTAAAGAGGCTATTAATGAGGTTTGACTTTATTAACACTATATATACCAACTTGTTATTCCTATCCAATTCTTAAAACTTACCCCAATCAAATGCCAAACTTAGTTGTTCCAAATAATTAGATCTCCCTGCTTTGTAGGGTTTTGGATGGGATAGGAAGATGGTGGGAAGAAAAGCTTTAAAAAAGAAGAGGCAAAACTTCACATTTGACAAAAACTAATGTGGAAAAACAGTTAGTAACGTGTGAGTTATACTGGTTTTGGTTTTTTAGGATGATAATAATTTCACTTTGAACATGTTAAAAGGAGTGATAGGACCCTCGCAAACTTTAGGTTTGCATGAAAAACGAGACCAACTAAGGAGATAATTATGCATTCTCCCATGAGATTTCAAATCAACAAAGCTTTACAATGAATTACAAGAGAAATATGAAGAAGATTCTACATATTTATTTAAATTACACAAGTAAACTTTAATTTGTATTAAATTGATATTTTTTGTTGTTATATATAGGTTTATGAATTGTTCTATTAGGTTGAACTTGTTGTAACGACTTGGCCGACTATTTTGAGTTCTAGCATTTTATTCTATAAATTGAGATCTTGAGTGAATTCATATTATGTATTATGATTTGCGAGTATGTTTAATTTTGATTTCCGAGATGTTCGGGGGTGGTGTAGAAGAGAAATTCTTAATTTGGAAGCTTTAAGATGGAAGAGTTGATCGGGGTTTGAATTTTATATAAATGACTCCAGATTTGTAATTTGAGGGTTCCGATAGGTTCTTATGATAATTTTAGACTTGTTCACATGTTTGGTTCGGGTCTGAGGTAGCCCGGGGTTGATTCAGCGTTTCTTTTCAAATGAATATAAACTATTTACTTATTATATACTTTTAATATCCTACTTTAAATAATATATTTAAATTATATTTCGAATTTTGCCTCTTTCTAACTATTTTTGCAGGAAAAAAGAAGAGAAAAAAAGATTATAAATAACAGAAGGAAAAGACAGAATGCTCGATGAAAGTCTGCTATGGCAAGCACAAGAATTGAAATGACAAATGGAAGTCTATAATTGAAGTTTCGACGTATCCAAGCTCCTATCTTGGGCACATCCAAGCTCCTATCTTTGGACACATCCAAGCTCATATCCTCAGACGTGTCCAAGATCATATCTTCAGACGTATCCAAGATCATATCTTCAGACGCGTCCAAGATCATATCTTCGGACGTGTCCAAGCTCTTAGTCTTGGACACGTCTAATCATTTTATGCCTGCAAGGCTTTTCTATAAATAGAATGCAAAATTGGCATCGAAGGGAGGAAGGGAGAACTATTTTTCTATAAACTTTGGTCTTAACTTCTTTCTTTAACTATTTTATTTTCTTCTTGTTAGTTTTTAGATTTTGTAAGAGTATTGGCAATATTCTTGATTTCCTTATTGTGAGATATAAATACTCCATAATGGATTACTCTCTTTTGTTGGGATAGTTGATGAAGCTTGACAAAATTTTTTATAATATTATTTCAGTTTTAAAACATCCTTGGCTTGAAATTTTCTTTGTATAATTCATACTGTGCTGAAATGATGGTTTCTAATTAATCATTATTATCACTTATATATATTATATTTAAGTTATTCTTATATTAATTTTGTAATTATTTTAGAGCAAAATTAATATATAATAACCAATAAATAAAAAAGTAGAGTGAGAATATTTTTTAGTAAAACTCTTATTTCAAATCTGTAATCTTGTTTGTCTCAGTTTTAATTCTCACATAGGAATTGTTGTAGGCAAGATTACCGATTTTTAGTAAAAATATTTTCACGAAGTTTTACTACCTTTTAGCACAATTCAAGCAAGAAAATATTTCGGTTTGATCGTCATTAGTTTTAACATAATTAATTACATAACCTCACTGAGTGCTATTAATTGACTTTTTCTTAGTGAGCAAATATAATTGTATTAACAATAAGAAAATGTTCTTTAGAAAAATACACGTAGAAATTGAGATTTTATTGTAATAATATTATCAAGTGAATTCAACGATTCCCAACTCTTTTTAAATTATAAATCTTTCGGAAATTATTTGTTTTGCTTTAATTAATTAACAAGTTTTAAAACTCACCTTTCATCAATTTGGTTCTATCAAATAGTAGTAAAAACATTAAAAGTCTGTAGCCTAGATTAACCAATCTCTATGGGACGATATCATAAACTATACTACAATTTGATTGAGTACGAGAAGAAAAATCCTATGCACATTGGTCTCGTCAAATTTTTGCTGCCGTGGCCGGGGATTGGCATACATCTACTTCAGATAAATATTTTGTTACTAATTTGAGAATTATTATTATTATTATTATTATTATTATTATTATTATTATTATTATTATTAGTACATTTATCTACAAATACCATTCTAATTTTATTTCTAATTACTATTATTTACTAGTACTACCTTTACTTATACTTAATATATATTATCGTACCTTTTTTTTCACTAACTATTTTTGTTATTTTTGAAAATTTCTTTAGTTATTTTATTAACTACTAGTACTGCTTTAGAAACTAGTGTTTTTTATTATTATTTTTCTTCTCTTTAAAATTGTAGGTAGTTTATGACCCGCTCTTCTACAGGAAAGGACAAACATCATCTTCTCAAAGTATATCTCATGAAGGAATGGAGAATCAACAAGTAGAAGACATTCAACCACCAGTACATGTGGATGATTAGTTTGATGAAGTAGCACCAAGGCCAACAAACAGAATCCAAAGGGATTATCCTAGACCTGACCGCTTCAATTGTGAATTTAGTGTCAGAACACCTCCAATGGCAGCCAACAACTTTGAAGTTAGGATCGGCCTGATTCAAACAATTCAACAATCTTGTATCTTCACTAGAGATTCAAGTGAAGATCCACACAATCATTTAATTAATTTTCTGGAACTTGTTGAAACTGCTAAGTATAATGGAGTATCTCCTGAAGCAATCAAGTTAAGGTTCGAAGTTTGCCTCAAGGATCTATTACCACATGGGATCAGATGACTCAAAAAATTTTGAACAAATATTTTTCTCCTACAAAAATCACAAAGTTAAGACAAGACATATCTATATTTCTTGCAGACTGACAGTATATCAAGCATGGGGAAGATTAAAGGCAATGCTAAGAAAATGTCCACACCATAATATTCCTGAACATATGCAGTTGTATATTTTTTATCACGGGTTAAAACCCTTTTCTAGAAATGTGATAGATGCAGCCGCAGGAGGTTCTATAATGGGAAAAATATCGAGACCCAAATTCTCCCTCCGTGAATTGTCGTGATGGCACATAGTCTCTACGACTAGGTAAGACTAACACTTTACGGAAATGAAATGAAGAACATAAAAGTCAACAACTAACATTAGCAGCTATTTTTAAATAAGTAAAAGAGATGCCGCTCGATATATACAATACTCAACTCTCGAAATATACATAATACTCCAAAGACCTGGAACACTGTAAGTCACAAGCTTCTACGAGTTTCGAACTGTTCCATACATCAGTACTAGAATAAATAAAAAGGAAACAACATCGGAAGGGATAGAAAGGGACTTCGAGGTCTGCGAACGCGACAGGTGTACCTTGAAGTCTCCGGAGTGGCAGCAACCGTGTAACTAAAACTGCGGCTGGTAGGAGGTAGCTGGATCTGCACACGAAATACATGTGCAGGAACGGGCGTGAGTACACCACAACGGTACCTAGTAAGTTCCAAGGCTAACCTTGGTCGAGTAGTGACGAGGTCAGGTCAGGGCCCTAGTGGTGTGTGTGTGTGTGTGTATATATATATATATATATATATGATAAAACAAGATAGAATGAAATACCACAGTAAAGTAAAGACTGAAATTAAACAAGAATGAAGTCATAGAAGATAACAATTCAGTACACAGAGATAACAACATGGGATCTCCCGATACAGTCTCGTAGTCCCAAACATAAATGTGCAAGGGGATCTCCTGGAATACCATTCCATAGTCCCAAAGTAAATATGCAGCTTAACCAACGGAAATAGCAGCTACAACAAGAAAACCAGTAGTTTAGACTAAGTTCAAGTCAAAGAAAAACAGGAAATTCACTACACATGCTGCATAGAGTTCAAATAAACAGTTAAGGCAAGTAGACATGCTATTCTAAGCTAACAGGTTACTACACATGCTGATATAACTCAAATAATGAGGAAAACAGGTTATTACTTAGTAGAAATCGGGTTTTTACAACAATTAGCCCGTGTACGTACTCGTCACCTCACGTACATGACACTCACATATAAAAAACAGTACCAGATTCTAAGGGGAGTTCCCCCACACAAGGTTAGGCAAGCCACTTACCTCGAACCAAGCTAATTCGATCGGTAGCAATGTTTTTCCCACGAATATCCGACTCCTAATGGACCAAATCATTCCAAATCAATTACATAACATAAATATAACTACAAGAAGCCAATCTAGCTAATGAAATCAAAGCTAAAGCAAGAAGTTGGAAAATTGTCCCAAAAAGTCTTCCCGGGCCCACATCTCGAAATCGGGTAAAAGTCACAAAATATGAACAACCGTTCACTCACGAGTTCACTCGTACCAAAATTACTCAAATC
Source organism: Nicotiana attenuata (assembly GCF_001879085.1). Taxonomy (NCBI): domain Eukaryota; kingdom Viridiplantae; phylum Streptophyta; class Magnoliopsida; order Solanales; family Solanaceae; genus Nicotiana; species Nicotiana attenuata. The sequence continues at coordinate 31,008 of NW_017671387.1, forward strand.
CGATACTAAAATCTCGATCAAAACCACAAAATTCGGCCTAAGAACTTTTTTCAAATTTTTCCCAATTTTCCACCCCATGTCACTAATTTAATGATGAAATTAAAGACATAATCATGGGAATTAACCAAAACTAGGTAAGAATCACTTACCCCAAACACCCACGCAAGAAAATCACCAAAAATCTCCTTCTACCGAGCTCCCAATTCAATTTTGTGATATGAACTCAAAACCCTCAATTTTGAACTTTAAATTCTGCCCAGATGCTCCCTTCTTCGCGAACGCGGAATACCCCTCGCATTCGCGAAGAGCAATTTACTCTTGCCCAGAAATTCTACATCGCGGACGCGATACCCTTGTCGCAAACGCAAAGTCATTACAACTCAACCCTACGTGAATGCGGGACCAACGTCGCGAACACATAGGCATAAGGGCCTGGGGACCCAACAAACTAATCTCTTTTACGCGAACGCGTAGGCATATGACCTCAAAGCTTCACGAACGCGGGACTAACATCGCGAACACGAAGCATAAAATTTCCACCTGCCCCAGATACTCTTCGCGAATGCGGAACACCCCTCACGAACGAGAACAAGGAAACCAGCAACTGAAGAACACCAGAAAGCTAATATCTCCCAAAGTCCAAAAATGACCCGTTGAGCGTCTGAAACACACACGAGGCCACCGGGACCTCAACCAGACATACCAACTAATCCTAAAATACCATACAAACTTAGTCGAACCCTCAAATGACATCAAAAAACGCTAAAAGCACGAATCACCCTCCAATTCAAACTTAAAGAACTTGAAACATCAAATTTCCACAACCGATGCCGAAACCTATCAAACCATGTCCGATTGACCCCAAATTTTTCACACAAGTCATATTCAACTTTACGGACCTACTCCAACTTCTGGAATCGGAATCCGACCCCGATATCAAAAAGTCCACTACCGGTCAAAAATTCCAAATTTTTGACTTTCGCCATTTCAAGCCTAAATCAGCTATAAACCTCCAAAACACAATCCGGACATGCCCCTAAGACCAAAATCACCCAATGGAGCTAACGGAAATTGACATAACTCGATTCTTGAGTCGTCTTCACACAGTTCTGACTAGAGTCCAAATCCTAAGACTTAAGCCTCCGTTTAGGGTTTAAGTGTCCCAAAACACTCCAAAAATACAAATTGAAACCTCTCGGCAAGTCACAATAGTAGAAAAAGATACGAGGGAAGCAGTTAATAGAGAATCGGGGCTATAACTCTCAAAATGACCGGCCGGGTCGTTACAAAAAACCACAGAGGAATCATTACAATTATTGAATGAAATTTTTGAGAATGCCATCCAATGGCCATTTCAGCGTGTAATCATCAAGAAGGCTGCTACGGTAAATCAGATTGATGCTTTAAATACACTAACGCAACAAATTATTTCTTTGGCACAACAATTTGAATCTTTTCAGGTGAATACACAACAACCAAGCAAGTTTGAGGCTTGTGACATGTGTGGAGGAAACTATAAGAACCATGAATGTCAAGCACCCAATCACAATGATGAACATGTCAATATCATCAGTTACAAGCAGTACCCTTTTGGGAAGTCCCATGGCACAAAAACATACAGGTTTTCAATGGAGTAATCCAAATGGTGCTTAGAACTGTCATCCAGAAACAACAAATACAGGGTCCACCCGGATACCAGAATCCAAACCACGGTCAATCAAACTTTAGACCTTATCAACAAGCAACTCCATATCAGTAAAGGCCTCAACAAGCCCATCTTAGTCTTTATGACCTTTTGTACAAGTACATTAAGGTCATTGATGAAAAAATGGAGCGCCAAAATTCATCCCTCAAAAATCTAGAAATTTAGTTAAGCCAATTGACAACTCTTGTGTCAGAAAAGATTCAGGGTCCCTTACCAAGCAATACAGAGAAAAACCCAAAAAAACACCTTAAGGCCATCACCTTACGGTTAGGTAAGGAACTCGATGAACCTTATGGAGACAGACAAGAAAAGAACCAACCAGAACAACAGGTAAACAACGGTAAGAATGTTGAAATTCCCTATGAACAATCTAAAAAGAAAGAAGTCAAGAAAAAAGAAGAAAAAAATATTGAAAAGTTGACTCCTTTCCCTGTGACATTTCCTTTTCCACAAACATTGAAAAGACAAAAGCTTGATAATCAATTTTCAAAGTTTTTGGAGATTTTAAAACAAATTCACATTAATATTCCTTTCACTAATGCTTTGTTGCAAATGCCTTCTTATGCGAAATTCCTATAAGAAATTTCATCAAGTAAAAGGAAATTGGAAGAAGTTTCTATGGTGATGCTTACTGGAAAATGCAGCGCTATACTTCAAAACAAGCTACCACAAAAACTTGGTGATCCAGGTAGTTTAACAATTCCATGCACTTTAGGAGAAGTATATTTTAAAAAAGCACTTTGTGATTCTGGAGCTTCAATTAACTTGATGCCATTTTTATCGTTAGAAAATTAAATCTTGGTTAAATAATAGACATAGGTTTTTCTCTTCAGTTTGCAGATGAAAGTACTAAGAAACCTAAGGGAATAATTGAAAATGTGCTCGTAAGAGTAGATAAGTTTGTTTTCCTTGTAGATTTTCTAGTACTTGAAATGAAGGAATGTCCCGATGAACCAATTATTTTGGGTGGACCATTCCTTGCCACAGGTAGAGCAATCATAGATTTCCATCAAGGACAACTAATTTTGAGAGTTGATGAAGAAAGTGTCATTTTTTATATGTAAAAGATATCAATATTTTCAGCAGATGAGACGTCATCTTCGTGTTTTTCGATTGACATGCTTAATTATCTTACAGATGAAATCAAAGATGATCAATTAATTCTTGACTCAATGGAAAGATGTTTGGCCAAATCTGGCACAACACAAGATGATGATTCTATCATCAGAAGAGAAGCCGAAATACTAGAGAAAGATTCTGAAGATGAGGAGATGCAACCAGAACAAGTTCAACCAAAAATTGAACTCAAAGTTCTCCCATCTCATTTAAAATATGTTTATCTTGAGAAAGAACTATTTTCAGCAATTATTTCATCTTCTCTTATTGCATGACAAGAAGAAAAATTGATTGAAGTGTTGAAAGCACACAAAGGAGCCTTGGTATGGACTATAGAAGATATCAAAGGGATTAATCCAGCTTTTTGTATGCACGGAATCCTTAGGGAGGATAGCTACAAGCCAATACTCCATCCCCAAAGGAGATTGAATCCAGTAATGCAAGAAGTAGTAAAAAGGAGATCGTAAAGCTTTTGGCGGCAGGTATTATCTATCCTATTTCAGACGGCCCTTGGGTAATGTAACGACCCGACCAGTCGTTTTGAGCTCTAGCACATTGTTCAGTAGTTTGAGGCCATGAGCAGCTTCACTTCAGGTATTAAGACTTGTACGCGTAGTCGGAATTGAATTTTGGGGAGTTTGAAGTTGATTTGGAAAGAGAATTCTCATTTTAGAGGCTTAAAGTTGGAAGAATCTGACTAAGGGTTGATCTTGAGCAAACGACCTCGAAATTGGGATTTGAAGGTTCCAACAGGTTTGTATGATGATTTTGGACTTGGGCGTATGTCTGAATTGGGTTTTGGATGGCCTGGGAGCATTTCGGCACCTATTGTGGAAGTTAGTATTTTGGGAAGAAATTCACAAATTTGGGTTGAATTGCATTTCAATGTTCTCGATGTCCATTTGGGATTTTGAGCTTGGGAATAGCTCCGTATGGTGATTCTGGTATTGGGAGCGCATCCGGAAGTGGATTCAGAGGTCCGTAGGTCATTTTAGAGTCATTTGGCTAAAGTTAGGAATTTGAAGGTTTTGAGAAGTTTGACCGGAGGTGGACTTTTTGATATTGGGTTCGCATTTCAATTCTGAAAGTTGGAGTAGGTCCGTAATGTCGAATATGACGTGTGTGCAAAATTTGAGGTCAATCAGACGTGATTTGATAGGTTTCGGCATCAAATGTAGAAGTTTGAAGTTCTAAAGTTCATTAAGTTTGAATTGGGGTGTGATTTATGATTTTAGCGTTGTTTGATATGATTTGAGGGCTCGACTAAGTTCGTATGGTGTTTTTAGACTTGTGGGGGTGTTTGGTTTGGAGCCCCGAGGGCTCGGTTGAGTTTCGGACGTTCGGGAGGATGAGAAAAACTCTAGTTTTTCTGGTGTTTCTTGGCAACAGTTGCAGGTCTCGCAAATGCGAGAATTTATTCGCATTTATGAACTTCACATTTGTGAACTTCGCATTTGCGAAAAGGGCTTCACAATTGTGATGGAGCCTGACCTAGGGTAGAGTTCGCATTTACGATATTTTGGTCGCATTTGCGACCTCAGCAGAGTACGCATTTGTGACTCATTGGTTGCATTTGCGACCTTGGCAGTGGAGGCCCATGTTCGCATTTGCGATGGGTTTGTCTCATTTGTGACCTTCGCATTTGGGAACTAGGTGTCGCAAATGCGACATCTGAGGCCTGTGCACAGCTTATTAATTGCGAGAGTTAGACCATTTAGCTCATGTCCTTTCATCTCTTGGGCGATTTTTGGAGCTTTTGGAAGAGGGTTTTCACCTAGCACTTTGAGGTAAGTAGTTTCTACACAACATGAGTTAAATACATAGATTATGGGTATATTAACATGAAAAAATTAGTGAAAATCAAGGGTTTAGAAGAAAACCTAGGTTTTTGATAAAAAACGAGATTTAACCACGAAATTTGTTTAGGAATTGGGTAAAAATCATATATTTGAGTTCATGAGGTTATGGGTAACGACTTTCTTCAAAAAAGTTTGGTATCCGGGCACGTGGGCCCAGGGTGAATTTTAGGAACCTTACATTTAGGGATGGGTAACCTCTTAAATAGTTTAAATGCGAACTTTTGAGCGTATATTGATTTGTTTATACACCATTTGAATATTTTTGGATTGTTCGGCACCGATTTGGGGCTTTGAGCTCATTCTTGGACCAGAAATTAGGCCTTGAGACGAGGTAAGTGTCATGACCCGACCAGTCGTTCTGAGCAATTGCACTTTGCTCGGTAGTTTTCGGGCATGAGTAGCTCCGTATGATGTATTATGACTTCCAGGTTATTCGGAATTGATTTGGAAGAATGATTCTCAGCTAGAAACTTTAAATTTGAAAGGATTGACCAGGTTTGACTTTTTAGTAATTGACCTCGGATTGGATTTCTGATGGTTCCGTTAGCTCCGTTGGGTAGTTTTGGACTTAGGAGCGCGTCCGGATATTGGTTTGGAGGTCCGTGGTGGAATTTTGGCTTGAAATGGCAAAAGTTGGAATTTTGGAAAGTTTGACCGGGAGTGGACTTTTTGATATCGGAGTTCGATTCTGATTCTAGAAGTTGGAACAGGTTCGTAATGTCAAATGTGACTTGTGTGCAAAATTTGAGGTCAATCGAACGTGATTTGATAGGTTTCGGCATCGATTGTGGAAGTTTGAAGTTTCAAGTTCATTGATTTCAAATTTGAGGGTGATTTGTCGTTTCGATGTTGTTATGGGTTCTTTGAGGCCTCGAGTAGGTCCGTGTTATGTTATTGGACTTGTTGGTATGTTTGGTCGGGGTCCAAAGGGGCTCGGGCGTGTCTCGGATTCATTCCGGAGCATTTTGGAAATTTTGGCTAAGGTGTATCATTGCTGGTTCTGGTGTTTCTGCATCTGCGGATGTATGGGCGCAGATGCGAGTCCGCAGATGCGGATAGTTGATCTCAGAAGTGAGTTTTAGCGTAGATGGACGAACTGGAGTAAGCATGGAATCGGAACTCATCAAGTTCATTCAATTGCTCCACCCGAAGATTGGCAGCTACATCCCACTCAAGGTTCAATTTCTTCAATGCCCACATAGCCTTATGCTCTAATTCCACCGGGAAGTGACATGCTTTCCCGAATACCAACCGATAAGGAGACATACCAATTGGAGTATTGTAAGTTGTTCTATAGGCCCATAGAGCATCATCAAGTTTCCTTGACCAATCAGTCCGATTTGCATTGACAGTCTTGGATAGAATACTCTTGATCTCCCTGTTAGAGACTTGAACATGTCCACTTGCCTGGGGTGATAGGGGGTTGACACCTTGTGAGTGACACCACACTTGGAAAGTAAAGTGTCAAAGGCTTTGTTGCAAAAATGAGAACCCCGTCACTAATGATGGCCCTTGGGGTGCCGAACCTTGTGAATATGTTTTTCTTCAAGAAGGCCACCACACTTCGTGCTTCATTGTTGGGCGAAGCCATAGCTTCAACCTATTTGGAAAAGTAATCCACAGCAACAAGAATATAGGTATTCCCACACGAACTCACAAATGGACCCATAAAGTCGATATCCCACACATCGAAAATATCAATCTCAAGGATGGTGGTGAGAGGCATCTTATTCTTCTTGGAAATCCCACCGGCCCTAACTCTTAACGAGCTCGCTATCGTCTTTGTACAAGGTAGGCCAATAGAATCCACAGCTTAGGACCTTTGTAGTAGTTCTTGCCCTACCATGGTGACCACCATAGGGTGAATAATGGCAAGCTTCAAGAATACCTAATTGCTCTTCTTCTGGAACACATCTTCGGATAATACCATCAGTGAAAATTTTGAAAAGATATGGCTCATCCCAATAATAATCCAAGCAGTCCCGTTTAAGCTTCTTTCTTTAGTTTGAAGAGAACTCATTCAGGACAATCCCACTCACAAGATAGTTAGCCACATCGGCGAACCAAGGCATCCCGATCAAAGACATGGAGAAGAGTTATTCATCCAGAAATGAATCATTGATCTCAAGGCCATCATGGGGCCTCCCCTTCTCTTCCAAATAGGACAAGTGGTCTGCCACTTGATTCTCACTCCCTTTGCGGTCTATGATTTCACGATCAAATTCTTGTAGAAGAAGTACCCACCGCATCAATCTAGCCTTTGAGTCTTTTTTACTCATCAAAAAATGAAGCACCGCATGATCGGTGTGAACAATCACTTTGGTACCCATGAGGTACGGGCTGAACTTTTCCATAGCAAAGACAATGGCTAAGAGTTCTTTCTCGGTCACCGTATAGTTGACTTGGGCGTCGTTCATGGTCTTACTAGCATAGTAGGCCGGATGGAATATCTTGTTGATTCTTTGCCCCAATACCGCTCCTACTGCCACGTCGCTAGCATCACACATGAGCTCAAATGGTAAGCTCTAATTTGGTGCAGTAATGATGGGAGTGGTAGTCAACTTATACTTGAGTAGCTCAAATGCCTTCATAGAATCATCATTGAACATAAATTTGGCATCTTTTTCCAACAACTTGCACAAGGGGTTCACCACTTTTGAGAAATCCTTGATGAACCGACGGTAAAACCCCGTGTGACCTAGAAAGCTCCTTACTCCTTTGACGGAAGTAGGAGAGGGAGTTTTGATATCACTTCAATTTTTGCTTTATCCATTTCAATACTATTCTTGGAGATCTTGTGGCCGAGGACAATGCCCTCCTCGACCATAAAGTAACACTTCTCTCAATTAAGCACCAAGTTGGTCTCTTCACAATGTGCCAATACCTTATCAAGATTATCCAAACACACTTCAAAAGAATCCCCCACAACAGAGAAATCATCCATGAATACCTCGAGGAAGTCCTCCACCATATCCGTGAATATTGCTATCATACACTGCTGAAAAGTAGCCGGTGCATTACATAAACCAAACGGCATCCTTGAGAATGCAAATGCGCCATACGGACAAGTGAAGGTGGTCTTTCCTTGGTCTTCAGGTGCAATAAGAATCTGGTTATATCCGGAATACCCATCCAAGAAGCAATAATAAGCACGTCCGGCTAGCCTATCCAACATTTGATCAAGAAATGGAAGCGGAAAATGGTCTTTCCGAGTCACTTTGTTAAGCTTCCTATAATCCATGCATACTCTCCAACTAGTGACAGTTCTTGTGGGGATCAACTCATTGTTGTCATTTGTAATCACAGTCATGCCCCCTTCTTTGGGAAACATTGCACCGGTGAGGTCCATGAACTATCAGAAATGGGGTAGACAACCCCAGCATCCAACCATTTGATGATCTCTTTCTTGACTACCTCTTGCATGGACTCATCAACCTTCTTTGGTGTTTCACGGAGAGATTGGCATCCTCCCCCAATATAATTTTGTGCATGTAAAAGGCGGGGCTTATACCCTGAATATCCGCCAATGTCCAACCTATTGCCTTCTTCCTCCATTGGAGTACCGCAACGGTGGAAGCTACCTACACGTTAGTTAAGCACGAGGAAAGAATAACAGGTAAAGTGGAACAACAGCCTAAGACTCATACCTGAGATGTGAAGGCAAGGGCTTCAACTCCAATGTGGGAGGCTCCTCGATTGAGGGTTTTGTTGGTGGAGTCTTCCGGTTCTCAAGGTCCAGGGAAAGTTTTCGGGATTCATATCTATATGATCCCATTCCTTGCAAAGCATTGACATATTCCACTAAGCCTTCCTTCTCATCCACATCATGATTCAATAACACAGCTTCCAATGGGCCTTCAACATTAATCACATAACTTGTTTCATCAACAATTACTGCGGCCACAAGATCCACAAACGAACACACTTTGTTGCTATTAGCTTGCCTCATTGACTTACAGACATGGAACACAACTTTTTCATCGCCCACCCGGAAGGTGAGCTCCCCAGCTTCCACATCAATTAAGGCCTTCCCTGTAGCTAGGAAAGGCCTCCCCAATATGATTAGCACCTCATAGTCAACCTCACAGTCAAGTATCACAAAATCTGCGGGAAGTATGAACTTGTCGACCCGAACTAGCACATCATCAATTATCCCCAATGGCATCTTCATTGTCCGGTCCGTCATTTGCAACCTCATGGATGTGGGTATTGAATGCCCAATTCCCAATGTCTTGAACACAGAATAGGGCATCAAGTTAATGCTTGCCCCCAAGTCACACAAAGCTTTGGCGAAATCAGCACTACCAATAGCGCATGGGATTGTAAAAGCACCGGGGTGTTCTTTGGAGCCATGGAGTGCACAAAGGCACTCACTTGATGTGTCATTTTGATCGTTTCACAGTTCATTGATCTCTTCTTTGTTACCAAGTCCTTCATGAACTTGGCATATCCGGCGTTTGTTCTAAGGCTTCAACCAATGGCATATCCCGGCACATTCATGTACTTGAACAACATTGCTTGGCTCATCATCATCTTGCATCACCACATTATTATTCATAATCTTTCTTAAGTTTGAGGTACTAGCAACTCCACCTTTCCCACTTCTTGTAGTCACCGCCATAGCATGCCCTGTATTGTTCCCACCCTTCGGGTTTACTACCGTATCACTGAGTAGTGCTCCCTTAGGGAGAGTATTCAAAGCTTGAGAAATTTGGCCAAGTTGGACTTCCAAGTTGCGGATAGAAGTGTTGTGGGAGGCTAGTTGGGCATCGAGTCGGAATTTTTCTTCATCATCTGCTTGAAATGTTTTCAATCCGTCCCAACTCATTGTTGGAAAAACAAGGTCCTTGAGACGGATATGGAGGTGGGTTGTTCGGTTGTTGATACATCGGGGGCCTTTGAAAGCCCGACCCCCGATTTCCTTGATTATTTTTGTTCAAACCCCCTTGATTGTTATTGCCTCCCCAATTATTATTATTGTTTTCACCCCAATTGCCTTGATTTCCTTGATTGCCCCTATTTTGATTGTCGTTGTTCCCCCAATTGCCTTGGTGGTTGTTGTTGTTGTTGTTGCCACTATTCTAATTTCCTTGTTGACCTTGATTGCCCCAATTTCCTTGGTTTCCCTGTGATCTCCACTATTGTTAATTCAGAGCATTGCTCCGTTGACCTTGATAATTGTTGACATATTGAACCTCTTCACTTTGATCATCATATGAGTCATCTTGATTGTACCCACTACCACTTTGCTCAAATTGATCTGTATTGTTTTGAACTTGTTGACCTCGTTGCCTCTCTTGTTGACCATCATGTTCACTCCTTCCATGGCATTCACTTGTTTTAGCCCTTGAACTTGTTGAAGCTGAGCTTTGTCCAATTGGTTCATGGTAGTTGTTAACTCGGCTATAGCTTGGCCGTGGTCATGTAGCTCCTTGTGTAGGTGAATAAAATTAGGGTCACCTTGTGGCACATTGGCTCTACTTTGCCACGCCGAAGAGGTATCCGCCATCTCATCAAGTACTTCACAAGCTTCGACATATGGCGTGTTCATGAAGTTTCCCCCGACGAGTTGGTTAACCACACATTGGTTTGTTGTGTTGATCCCCCTGTAGAAGGTCTGTTGGATCATGGCCTCAATCATATCGTTGTTCGAGCAATCTTTAACCATTGTTCGGTACCTCTCCCAAATCTCATGTAATGGTTCATTTGGCTCTTGTTTAAAAGCAAGGATCTCATCTCTTACCGTTGCCATATGTCCCGGAGAAAAGAACTTTGAGATGAACTTCTCTGCCAACTCATCCGAAGTGTGTATGGAATGGTTGGATAACCTTTCTAGCCAATACAAAGCCTCCCCCCTTAGAGAAAATGGGAAAAGCCTTAACCTTAACGCGTCCTCGGAGACATTAGTCTGCTTGCTCCCCCAGCACGTGTCAACAAAACCTTTGAGATGCTTATAGGCGTTTTGCTGTGGAGCTCCAGTGAAGAAACCCCTCTGTTCCAACAGTGTAAGCATGAAATTGGTTATTTGAAAGTTGCCCGCCCTAATCCAGGGCGGGACTATTGCACTCGCATAGCTTTCATTGGGTAACACCCTGTGTGCTGCCCTTGGAGGAGGTGGGGCAGGGTTTGGGATATTGACATTAGGCTGGCGGCCTCTCCTTGGTACTTGAGGTTCAAGATGAACCTCATCCACATGTTCGTCCTCTACCTCCTCCCCCAATGGTATATTCCCGAGGGCTTCGTTATTAAGAGCCATTTGGTACCTAAAAGCAATTCACACACAAAATTAGAAAAACGGAAGGAAAGAAAAACAAAACACACAAATACTTAGATACATAGCTAAGACCATCTAACTCCCCGACAACGGCGCCAAAAATTGATCGGGTCTATATCGAGTAGCGAGGGTGTTCGATGCAGTTTTAACCCAACTAGGTCGGGTTCGAATCCACAGGGAGTTAATGTTTGGAATTAGGTTTATATCTAAGCTAGATGCGGGCTTTGAGTCTAATTACACTTCCACAAGTTTTGGGGTTTGATTTCTACTTCTAACTTTACTCTAAAGATTGCAATAATTGAAACTAAGGATAATATTTTTGTTGCTGATTTTCAAATGGTTAAAGAGACTAGGGTCGTGACTTCTACCTAGGTGGATATCCAACGGGTAGCAAAAATATAGGGCAAGCTTGATTAGTTTGGGTCGTAATATAGCTATCACACCCGGGTACTCACTCTATACCACTCGGTAGTTTGAGTGATTTGCCCAATTTGGCTTTCTCAAGTCCAAATGGGTATTCATGCAATTCAAGTGATATTAGCTCAAGTCGGGTATTACTATCTCTAGGTTTAACCCTTTAATTGGGGCTATCAATTTCTTGAGTACACCCCAATTCCTTTTTAGCCTAGTTTTCCTAGACTTGGTCACTCTTTCTCAAGTAGAGACTAAGTCATAAAGGCGTGAATCAATGTTTGCAACCATTAATTCTGTAGTTCTAGCAAGAACTAGGTTAAATATCATTAACCCATTCACATTCAACCCCTAAAATCAAATACCCATTAAATACCCACACTAGGGTTGGGTCACAACCCTAGCTATGGGTTTAGCTACTCATGCAAATAATAGAAATTAAAGATGAAATGAAGATAAAATTCATAATACTAGATTAAAGGATGAAAATCTAATGTCTAGTACAAAATTTCCCAAAATAGAAAACTCAGCCATCTCAGGTGCTCCTACAAAACATAACTTGACCTAAAAATTACAAAAAGTTCTACTTATACTAAGCTGAAAATATCTAACAAAAATACCCCTGCGGAGGTTGTGCGGCCGCATAATTCTGAGTTTGGCCGCACTCTTGCTTTCGCTGCCGCACAATTCTGAGTGCGGTCCGCGTTCTTCAATTTTGGATCTGGGTTGAGCTGAGCTTTCGCGGACCGCATGATTTAGATCGCGGCTGCACAAGGGACTTGCACAGCCGCACAATTCTAACGCGGACCGCACTTCTCTCTTTTGCTCAGATTGTAAGCTCTCTAAACCTCAGTCATCGCGGTCCGCATAATTTCAATCGTGGCCGCAGATGGACTTCACGGCCGCACATTTCTGGTGTGGTCCGCGCTCATATTTAGCCCAAAAATCACACTCTCTGAATCTCCCTTATGCGGACCGCGTAATTATGCTCGTGGCCGCACAATATTTGTTTCAACTTTTGACTCCTTTGTGAGTTGATTAAGGTTCCTTTGGCTCATTTTGAATAATTCCTGCAAGCAAGCATATTTCATTAGTTTCCGGGAATTCCTTCAAGCATTTTTGGCCTAAAACACAAGTAAAAGAGAGCAAATAATCGGTTAAAATCCCTACTTATCAGATATGCAAATGAATGAGTATGACTGAGTATGTAATTGAAATGTAAGAAAATAACTCAACAGCAGAAATGACCTCAATGGGTCTCAACAGTCAAACTTGGTCAACTCTTCCAACTCTAATGCTTCAATCATGAAATCTATTCTTCCAAATAAATTTCGAATAACCTGAAAATCAAAACCGGCGATCCACACAAGTCATAATACATCATACGGTGCTTCTCCAGACTTCAAATAGCGGAACGAAATGCAAATGCTCAAAACGATCGGCTGGGTCGTTACATTCTCCCCCACTTAAACATACCTTCATCCTCGAACGTGTCAAGAGTCGTTCCAAAGCCATCAAATCACCGTACCTCCTTATCATGCACATACCTGGGGGTGATCCCACGTCACCCTATTCCATATAGGCCCCACAACACAACTTAACTGAATATCATTACTTCAGCCTTAGCCTGTAAACCTCAGAATCCGATTTCCAACATTCGGAATTTCCTATAAGACCCGAATCTCGCATCTACACACTATATAAGTCTGAACAAGCTGTATCAAGTCATATCCATAACCCAAGATGTAATCATATAATATACCATATAACTCATATGCTCACAGCAATAACTTTTGACCATAGTAGCTGCTCAAAACACACCTGGTACCGGTAACAAACCTCATATCAAAAAAAACCTCGACCTAAAACCTTCGTACACTACCGATGATGAATGAAACAAGCAGAAACTCATAACCACTCATCAGATCAACAAGTCATGGAGCCCTCTCTTGTCTGACAAGAACCAAAGCCAAATCCTAAGCCGACTTCCGATATTATTCCTCCAAACATACTGTAATCAAATCTGATAGTACCCATTCTAGGTTCAATGACCTCATCTCATCAAACACAACCATTCTAGTGACATGCCACACAATACAACCTAAAGCCACAAACCCTAAAATCCATGCACCAATAAGCAACAATTCAAATGCACCCAAAAATGGAAAATGACTCAAATGAGAGAATCGCTCCGCAAGCTTAACAAGTACCACCACAACGCAATGCTAAAAAAACCCATCACACAGAGTATAACCAAAACACACGAATCTATCATAAAGGATCATATCCCATCATAACTCAGCTGCAATACGTGACCCATCCAAACACCGATACATATAAAATACCTCGAGCCCCAATGCTCAAAATAAACAACCATAAGCAATTCGACACCAAGTGCACACGTGCATGACCATACCATGGAGAAGCAAACAACACCATATACCACAGCCTGAAAAGACCATAACCAAGGCGCAATCAACCATTCAACACCCCAATAACCATTTCGCTCGAATTCCGCTACAAAGCCCAAATAGAACCGCACAGGGTGTGCATATAACCAACAAATCACAATCCCTCGTAGCATATAAGAATAACACATAGAACATGCCAGATACGAATGAGATCAACTTTAATTGAATGATACTTCCCTCAACCAATCCGACCGGTGTAGAATGCACATTCCCATCGGGCCTACCAATAAGCTCCAAATCAACTCAGGTCATCCACAAATAGATAAATAACCCTCCGAAAGTCCACAATGACCTAACAAGGACACATACTATCATCTGGCTAGATTTGGCCACATTTTCACAGTCCACAACCACGAAACAGTCTCGTTTTGAGAACTCCCAGTCTCCAAATCCATAGAACACACGAATTACCATATCTGATCCCAACTCCACCGCCCGAATGTCTAACACATCTCTCATGCATGATCATCCCACGAGGAATGCTTCTATAATTCTTCCGTGCCATATAGCATAATCTAAATTCCAGCAGTCGATCAACCAGGTGAGTACATCAATACCAACGAAGCATCCGTAAGTCAAAACTCAGTGCACCTTCCAGAATGGGCACCCTTCTCAAGTAATACTAAGTAGTTATAGCATTCATCTAGTCATCTGAAACCGTCCATGTTGCCTAAGAATTCATGACCTTCCTTTCAAAACTGAACTATGACCTTGCACATGCAAATCTCAATCCCACACAACACACCGCATCAACCATGATATCATATGAAAAGTACGAGAATCTCATAATTAACTCTAAGTCACAAGCAGAATACATACCCGATCAGTCGGAAACTTTCCATTTGATCCCATTTAGGAGAAAATTACAATACGCAACATGCTCCTCACGCCGGTAGGAAATATGCATCTCAAAATGTGGTAGAATCCATCGGGAACTCTCCGAAACTGAGTTGTACATAATCAAACCACCAGAACTGAATCTCTCTTACTCCACCAAGCCACACATGTCGCCAAACCCAAGAGTATTGCCATAAAACACTTGTAGAGACTCACCACATCATAAGTACCCAAAGAACGGATCATATCCATTAACGTGCTGATCCAACCCACTACTAAGCTATCCTATTTTCCCTGAGTTCCTTCCGAATTACCCTCAAGTTGACACTTCTCCTTGCCAGAACACCAAGATCCTTACCCAAAGCTGACCACTAGATATCCTAGTATAAAACCACCCGTCCTATGGACCATAAGCCACTGTATTCCCTCTTAAGCACCCCAAAAGTACCACAACCGAGACTCCCACTCTAAAGAGACCTTCTATGAATCTAAAGTCGTTTCCTTTACCTTCTTGATACTGAAATGTAGAATCCATAATAATATAGAAATACCACAAGTCCCGATACCATCCAACGCAAATCTCAGATTCTAGCCATATACAAGTCCGGAAAATTCTCAATTGCCATATATAAATCTTGAATCCATTAGAACCTCCTCGAGAGTTATTCACTCTGCTCAAATCTCAATTGCACCACCCAAACGGGCTGAACGACCTGGGCTCCATTAGTAAGACAACACTCAAGGAAATAATCCACACCCCTAAGCAACTGAGTGAATCCCTACTCCATGCACACTGCATCCGTCACGAATAACAAACTCAAATCATACCATGATTCCCATATACCCATAAAATGTAACATAACCCATATCCAGAAATTCCTTTACTCGAGTCATCCTCGATCTCAACCTCCACAAGTCATATCTGATTCACAAGTATGTCTCAAACTGAAACCAATACAACACATAACTATGCAATCAAATTATCAATAGCAGACTCCCCCACTTGGCTCAAAGCCAATAGAACAAAATACTCGATAACTCATAATACCCATACTCTATTATTGACATAATCCCGCACCAAAATTCAACTCAATCCTTCATAAGCTCATGTAACACAAACCATCTAATACCTCAAATCATCTGAAATCTCTCATTCATCCTCGTAACGATCATGTCAACTATTACAACCGATCCAAACTCAAATCACACAAATATAACCCACTGATAGGAAAGAAAGCCTCCACACAACATCATAAGGATCACACATCCGTAGATTACCCCGCAGGTGATAACCTACCATCTTAGTATCAAACTGACATCTCTCTATACCTTTTCACAACCACGACTAATACGTAGTCCCTTAATCTTTCTGAGTCTGAACTCACTAACAAGGCATTAAAATCTACTTCATTCCGCAAATAAACAACATGAAAGATTCCGCATAACGATCATAACTCGAGACTATACAACACATTAAGACAGAAATCAAGCACCCAATAGTTCTTTTTACATCCCAAGCAAACTCTTCTCATCATATTCAAACCATCTAAACACATCCTACAGTCACATCATACTTCATCACATAGCCACCCAACCGCTCACTGAGCCATAAATTTCACTCATAGGGACACTACCGAACATATAAGTCCAAAAGTATATACTCACAAAACTGAAACTATCGAGCCTAAGCTGTGGTCTAAACCTGGCCTCAATTCCTCCAAACTAGCACATCACCAAAACACTGGAAACACATATCGCACCTTATCCAAGGAATCCAAAAGTCGTCGACGCACAGCTGATACCGAGCGCTCACATACGCATATGAGTGAGTGGAACGAATTCAAAGAGTTATGCTTCAAGCTAAATCAATGATGCACGATAAGGAAAGAAAGACGAGAAGTTTATCGTAAATGCCATGAAGCCTCTCGAAGATAGGTATGGACGTTATCATACCGATCCGCAAGAATCTACTAGACACTTGCTCGTAACTCGTAAAACCTATGAACTTAGGCTCTGATACCAACTTGTCACGACCCGAAATCCAACTAGTCGTGATGGCACCTAGCCTCAACCCGCTAGGTAAGCCAATTAACAATAAACCAATTCCAATGAGATTCATTAAGAGAAGTAATGGTAATATAACTGTGCTTTTCTGCAAAAAGTTCCCAAGGGCTAGTAGTACAAATCATGAGCTTCTAAAATTTAGAGTTTACAAAGTTGGCATGAAATAAATAATGCCAAAGGAAAAATATCAATCGATAAAGGTCGAATCTTTAATCAAAAGCTCAAAGTCAACCAAAAAGTCAAACTTGGGCCCGCACCTCGGAACCCGACAAAACTCACAAATTCCCACAACTCATTTAGTTACGAGTCCAACCATACTAGTTTCACTCAAATACGACTCTTAATCGACGTTCAAAACTCAAAACTTCACTTTATGAAACTTTAGACAAAAACTCCCCAATTTCTCTTTTAAAATCATCAACCAATTACCAAAATGAAGATAGATTCATGAAATATAACCAAAACTGAGTAGAATACCTACCCTAATCCATGTGTTGAAAATCGCCTGAACAATCGCTTCAATCCGAGCTCCATTGGTCCAAATATGCAAAAATGGCCGAAACCCTCATAATAGAGTATAATTCACTGGATAGTCATATGCATCGCGATCATGGAACAATCCAAGCGATCACGAAGAAGAGAAAATGGCACGGCTCAAAATACCCAATGCATTCTCGAGACAAGCCATGCAAACGCGCAGACCGCTAGAATAAAGCTACGCGAACATGCCCAGATACACACGAACACGAAGACACCTTCGCCCAGCACCCACGCTGATCCGCGATCGCCTTCCCAGATATGCGACCGCGATACACAAACCGCTCAGAATCTACGAACGCGGTCGCCCAATAGCGAACACGTAGAGAAAGTGCCCTCAGCTCCAACATTGTACATTGTGATCGTGTTTCTTCCCTCGCGATAGCATAGAAGGAAAATCAGCACCAGCAGCCTAGAACACACCAGCAATCAAACATGAAGGAAAAAAGCTCTGATTCCATACCCAAACTTACCCGAGCCCCTCGGGGCCTCGTCCAAACATGCCAACAATCCCATAACATAACACGGACCTACTCGAGGCCTTAAATCACACATAACAACATCAAAATGACAAATCGCACCTCAAATCAAACTTAATATCTTTTGAACTTTCAATTTCCAAAACTCGTACCGAAACATATCAAATCAACTCGGAATGAACTCAAATTTTGCGCACAAGTCCCAACAGAACCACAATCTAAATCCGATATCATCAAAGTCAATTCTTAGTCAAACTTATGAACATTCCAAACCTTCAAATTTCCAACTTTCGCCAATTAGTGCTGAAACCTTCTAGAAATTTCCAAATGCCAATTCGGGTATACGCCCGAGTCCAAAATCACCATCCGGACCTAACAGAACTATCAAAACTCCAATCCAGGTTCAAATACTTAAAAGTCCAACTTGGTCGACTCTTCCAACACTAAAGCTTTAATCATGAAATTAATTCTTCCAAATTAATTCCGAATAACTTAAAAATAAAAAATGATGATTCACATAAGACATAATACATCATACGTTGCTTCTCAAGACTTCAAATAGCTAAACGAAATATAAATGCTCAAAATGACCCACTGGGTTATTACACACACCGCCCGCCCACCTGGCCAAAGGTAAAGGGCAGGTGGGTAGGGGACGCCGTAGAGGTGTAGGCCAGTCAGATGGAGCTCCAGCTAGATTCTATGCTTTCCTATCCAGGCCAGAGGCAGTCGCCTCCGATGTAGTGATCACAAGTACTATTCCTGTCTACCTTAGGGATGCCTCGATATTATTTGATCCAAGGTATACTTATTCCTATGTTTCTTCTCTGTTTCCTCCTTATCTGGGTGTATCTCGCAAGTCCTTGGGTGTTCCTATATATGTTTCCATGCCAGTAGGTGATTATGTTATTGTGGATCGGGTCTACCAGTCTTGTGAGGTAACTTTCTGTGGTTACAAGACCAAAGCGGATCTTTTATTGCTCGATATAGTTGATTTCGAGGTTATCCTTGGCATGGACTGGTTGTCTCTGTACCATGCCATTCTTGATTGCAATGCCAAGACTGTTACCTTGGTGATGCTTGAGTTACCTAGATTAAAGTGGAGGGGTTCATTTTTTGGTACTTCTAGTCGGGTTATTTCTTTCTTAAAGGCTCGACATATGGCCGAGAAGGGTTGTTTGTCCTATATAGCCTTTGTTTAGGATACTACTCCAGAGACTCCTGCGTTAGATTGAGTGCCGGTGGTATGAGAGTTTTCTGATGTATTTTATGCTGATCTACCGGGTATGCCGCCAGATTGGGAAATCAATTTCGGCATTGATTTAGTGCCAGGCACCCATCCTATTTCTACTTTGCCTTATCGCATAGCTCCAAAAGGAGCTAAGGGAGTTAAAGAAGCAGCTTCAAGAGTTGCTTGAGAAGGGGTTCATCAGACCTAGTGTGTCGCTTGGGGTGCACCAACGTTATTTGTGAAGAAGAAGGATGGGACTATACGGATGTGCATTGATTACCACAGTTGAACAAAGTCACCATCAAGAATAAGTACCCGTTGTCGCGCATTGATGGCTTGTTTGACCAGTTACAGGGTGACAGGGTGTTATCTAAGTTCGACTTGAGATTTGAGTATCATCAGCTGAAGATTCGTGCTTCGGATGTTTCGAAGACAGCTTTTCGGATGTGCATTGATTACTGTAGTTGAACAAAGTCACCATCAAGAATAAGTACCCGTTATCGCGCATTGATGACTTGTTTGACCAGTTATAGGGTGACAGGGTGTTATCTAAGTTCGACTTGAGATTTGAGTATCATCAGCTGAAGATTCGTGCTTCGGATGTTTCGAAGACAGCTTTTCGGACTAGGTATGGGAACTATGAGTTTTTAGTGATGTCTTTCGGCTTAACTAATGCCCCGACAGCATTTATGGATTTGATGAATCAGGTATTCAGGCTGTATCTTGACTCATTTGTCATTGTCTTAATTGATTAAATATTGATGTTCTCGCGTAGTATGGAGGAGCACGAGCAGCATTTGAGGTTAGTGCATCAGACCTTGCAGGAACATAAGCTATATGCTAAGTTCTCCAAGTGCGAGTTATGGTTAGATTTCATCGCTTTCTGGGGAATGTTGTATCAGGTGAAGGTATTATGGTGGATTCCAGGAAGGTCGAGGCAGGTTATTATCGTCGGCTTATGGAGGGCTTCTCGTCTATTGCATCACCTTTGACTAGATTGACCCAGAAGGGTGCTCCATTTGGTTGGTCCGATGATTGCGAGTTGAGATTTCATAAGCTTAAGACCGCTTTGACTACAACACTGGTGTTAGTGTTGCCGTCCGGTTCAAGGATATATACGGTGTATTGCGACACTTCACATGCTAGCTTGGTTTGTGTATTGATGTAGGAAGGGCGGGGTACTGCATATCCTTCACATCAGCTGAAGCTCCACGAGAAGAATTACCCCGTACATGATTTGGAGTTGGTCGCGGTAGTTCATGCTCTCAAGATCTAGAGGTATTATCTTTATGGGATGTCCTGTGAGGTTTACACCAATTACCGCAGTTTGCAATATTTGTTTAAGCAGAGGGATCTTAACTTGAGGCAGCACATGTGGCTTGAGTTACTGAAGCATTATGATATCACTATACTTTATCATCCAGGCAAGGCGAATGTGGTTGCGGATGCCTTGAGCAGAAAGGCCGAGAGTATGGGTAGTTTGGCATTTATTTCAGCGAAGGAGAGGCTACTAGCGTTGGACATTCAGTCCTTAGCTAACAGATTTGTGAGGTTGGATATTTCAGAGCCCGGTCGAATTCTTGCATGTGTTATGGCTCAATCTTCATTATTTGAGCGGATCAAGGCTCGCCAGTATGATGATCCGCACTTGCTGGACCTTAGGGAGATGGTGCCATGGGGTTATACCAAGGGGGTTACTATCAATGATGATGGTGTTCTACGACTCCAGGGTTGCTTATGTGTTCCTAATGTTGATGGTCTGAGGAAGACGATTCTAGATGAGGTGCACAATTTGCGGTATTCTATTCATACAGGCACTACAAAGATGTATCATGACTTGAGGCAGCATTACTGGTAGCGACGATGACGAAGGACATGTTCGAGTATGTGACAAGCTATCTGAATTGCCATCTGGTTAAGTATGAGCACCAGAGGCCAGGTCCTACTTTAGTAGATGGTTATACCGGAGTGGAAGTGGGAGCGCATCACCATGGATTTCGTAGTTAGTTTGCTACGGACGTTGAGGAAGTTCGATATTGTTTGGGTCATTATTGATAGACTGACCAAGTCTGTGCGCTTTATTTCGGTGGGGACTACATGCTCTTGAAAGAGCTTGGCCCGGATTTATATTCAGGAAATTGTTCAGCTGCATGGCGTGCGTATTTCCACCATTTCATATAGAGGCCCTTAGTTTACTTCACACTACTGGAGAGCCTTAGAGGGTGATTTTGGTACTCAGGTAGAGCTTAGCATAACTTTTTATCCGCAGACCGACGGGCAGTCGAAGTGGACAATTAAATTCTAGAGGATATGCTCAGAGCATGTGATTGACTTCGGAGGGCAGTGGGATAGATTCTTACCATTGTTCGAGTTTGTTTACAACAACAGTTATCAGTCTAGCAACGATATGGCTCCATTCAAAGCTTTATATGATCGGCGATGTCGTTTCCCCATCGACTGGTTTGAGCCCGGCGAGGCTAGGTTATATGGTATTGATTTGGTAAAGGATGCCTTGGATAAGGTGAAGTTAATTCATGAGTGACTTTTCACAGCACAGTCTAGACAGAAGAGTTACTCGGATCAGAAAGCACGTGATTTATCATTTATGGCGGGCGAGAAAGTTCTCTTGAAGGTCTCGCCGATGAAGGATATTATGAGGTTCATAAAGCAGGGCAAGTTGAGTCCGAGGTTTATTGGCCCATTTGAGGTGTTGAACCGAGTTGGGGAGGTTTCTTATGAGCTTGCTTTGCCTCCCAGTCCATCGGGAGCTCACCGGTTTTCCACGTGTCTATGCTCCGAAAGTTACCATGCCGATAGGTCGCATATGTTAGATCACGATACAGTTCAGCTGGATGAGAGCTTAGGCTACGAGGAGAAGCCAGTTGCCATTATTGACAGACAGATTCGCTAGGTGAGGTCTAAGAATATTTCTGCGGTGAAGGTCTAGTAGAGGGGTCAACTAGTTGAGAAAGTGACTTGGGAGGCCGAGTATGACAGGTGGAGCAGATATCCACACTTATTCAGCAATCCAGGTATGATTCTAGACCCGTTCGAGGACGAACGTTTGTTTAAGAGGTGGATAATGTAACGACCCGACCGATCGTTTTGCTTTATAGATCCCCGATTCCCTATTT
Source organism: Nicotiana attenuata (assembly GCF_001879085.1). Classification (NCBI taxonomy): domain Eukaryota; kingdom Viridiplantae; phylum Streptophyta; class Magnoliopsida; order Solanales; family Solanaceae; genus Nicotiana; species Nicotiana attenuata. The sequence goes on from NW_017671387.1 coordinate 53,126, forward strand.
AAGACTTCCCGTATGTGATTTTACTATTTTATGACTTGCGGGGATGGTTGGTTTGTCTTTGGAAGGGTTCGGGTTGAATTCAGAACACTTAGTTCCATAATAGTGGCCTGTGGTGACCAAGTTTGACTTGAGTCAACACTTTTAGTAAACGACCTTGGAATCGGGATTTGAAGGTTCCAATAGATTCGTATGATGATTTTGGACTATGGCGTATGTTTGGATTGAGTTTCGGGTGGTCCAGAAGCACTTTCGTGCTAATTATTGAAAGTTGGCATTTTGAAGGTTTTAGAATCCTCTATGTTTGACTTGAAGTGAATTTTGGTGTTATCAGTGTCCGTTTGGGATTTCGAGCATCGGAATAGGTTTGTATTGTGATTTATGACTTGTGAGTAAAATTTGGCATTATTTCGAGTTGTCTAAGTATGTTTCGACGTGTTCGGAGTTGGTTGAAATGAGTTTGAAGCTTAGAAGTTGATTAATGAGGTTTTGAGGTGCGATTCTTGATTCCGGTGTTGTTTTATGTAGTCCGAGGCTTCGAGTAATCCCCCAATATGTTTATGGACATGTTGGTGCATTTGGATGGGGTCCCGGGTGGCTCGGGTGTGTTTCGGATTACCCAGAACATGTTTGAACTTAGCTGAAAACTGCTTACTGGTGTGCTTCGTGATCGCGAAGATAGTCCCGTAATAGCAAAGAAGGGATTTTGGAGGGGCAGATGATTTCCCTTCGCGAACGCAAAGAAGGGGTCCGTGATGGCAAAGATGGACCTGGCAGTGCTTCGCGAACGCGGAGGCCCAACCGCGACCGCGAAGAGGAAATGGAGGAGCTGGGCAAGGAGGCTTTTGGCCTACGTGAACACGACCTTGGGATCGCGAACGCGGAAGGCTGGGCAGTGACTCATCGCGAATGCGACCACAAGGTCGCGAACGCGAAGAGTATTTTTGGTAGTGGCAAAATTTGTCCTTCACGATCGCGAGGCATCGTTCGCGATCACGAAGAAGGAATCGCTGGGCAGACTTGAATTTATTACGGGACTTATTCTCTTTTCTCTCATTCTCCACTTGGTCTTGGACGAATTTGAGAGCATTTTGTGGGGATTTTCATCAACATCTCGAGGTAAGTGATCCCTATTAATGCTTAAGTTAAATACACAAATTATGGGTAGATTTAACATGAAATCAGGGGAAAATTTATGGGATTTTGTTGGAACCTAGGGTTTGGTAAAAATTAGATTTGACCACAAAATTGATTATGGAATTGGAAATAAATTATATATTTGAGTATGTGAAGTCATGGGTAATATTTATCTTAAAAAAATTTCGAAATCCGGGTACGTGGCCCGGGTGGTGATTTTTATGAACTTCCTGGATTTGGTTGGGAAATTAGTTTAATAGCTAAATTATGAACTTTTGAGCATACATTTATTAGTTTATACGACTTTTGATTAGTTTTGGAGTTCTCAGCATTGTTTGAGGAGTTCTAGTGAAGTTAAAGAGCCAGATGAGGACTTGGAAGCGAGGTAAGTCTCTTGCCTAACCTTGTAAGAGGGAATTTATCCGCTTAGGTATATTAATTGTTGTGTGCTACCTCTTGTGGGGAGGTACGTATGCACGAGGTGACGTGAGTCTCTACGTAGCTATATTCATGTTATGTCCGGGTAGACTTAGATTTACATCATGCCTTAGTTGTGCCATTTATATTTATCATATGTATTGATTTCCTTGATTATGACTGAGATTGAGGATTAGAATAAAGAAACTGATTTAGCCTCTTACTTTAAAAAATTGGGAAATATTTGATGAACTATGGATCCGTTTCTTCTCGACTCGTATGTACTTCCGTGAGCGAGGTAAATTTCTCTACTCTTATGGGATTGGGCTGTTCGCATCGGGAGTGTTTTAAATTACTTTTATGGGATCAGGTCATTCGCCTCGGAAGTATGATAACACTATTCTTATGGGATCGGGTGTTTCGCCTCAACAGTACTGAGTATCATTATTCCTATGGAATCAGGCCATTCACCTCAGCAGATTCTTGCTTAATACTTGAGACTGGATTCGGTTTTGTAACAATTGAGTTAGCGCCTTCAAGACCAGTTATGACATGTTTAGTGATTTGATATAGATTCATGTTGGGAATTACTATAAATATTTTTATCTGTTTCGTTGCTAATTGGTGTACATCTTCCATGTGTACTTTATGTATTTCTATTACTGTTTGACCACTAGTAAGTGTCAAGTAGACCCGTCACTACTTCTTTGAGGTTAGACTAGATACTTACTAGGTACACGTTGCTTTACGTACTCACGCTACACTTCTGCACTGATTGTGCAGGTACTGAGACAGGTACTACCAGTGGTTACACGGGAGCGTAGCCGTACTTTCACGGAGATTTAATGGTGAGCTGCTTGCCTTGCTTCGATCTGCAGTACCGGAGTCTCCCTCTACCTTGTTTACTGTTTCTATCTATTGTACTTCATACAGTAGTTGTATTAGTTTTGTATATTATCTAGATTGCTCATACACTTGTGGCACCGGATTTTGGGGGCTTCTAGCGTTTATGTACTGTTGTACTTATTATTACTATCACTATGGTTTATCTATTTCTCATGCTTGATATTTTGGAGAAAAAAGTATTTACGGTTGCATGAGATCTCACTTATTTCGGTATCTTAAAAAGTATTATAGGTTTTGGATCGTGACAAGCTCGAATCTGGAGGGTCGATATATTTGGGTGTTTGTGATTTGTATTGATTGATTATTGAATATTTTTTCCTAAATTTATATTTTAAGTGCTGATTTTAGTATTTGTGCGGAGAACATATAAATCCATTTGGTGAAAAAATTTCGCCATTGACGAGTTCGAAGCTTTTCATATCTGATTTTTTTAAGAACTAGTATTAATATTACTGAATGAAATAGAATGAGCGTTGATTAATATTATTGAAATTGTTCGGGTGAAACTCGTCATAGAGTTTGAGATCCATTTGGTGATGTTTTGATCCATTTCGAAAAAATTTATTTTGTGCCTCACACAACTGACACTAGTTGTGTGAGGCCTCAATCTCACAACTGTGTGGTCCAAGAATTTTTTGAACCCAAATATGTAAGATATGGGTCCACAAATATATAAGATAAAAAGAGGCCTCACACAACTAGCGTAAGTTGTGTGAGGCACAAAATAAAATCACTCATCCATTTCATATGGAGTTTCGTGAGCTAAAGTTTGAAGAAGAAGAAGCACAACCTTTATATAATTTTGTATACAAGTGTATATTTTTGTACAATAGTGTAAAAGGGTGTATATATATCTCTCTCTTTTATACTACTATTACTTTTATACAAGGCTTTTGCATCTATACCCGATTTTAGGGTCACAGTAGAACCTGTACTCACTGTGCAAAAAGAGTTGCAAGTCTACCCACTTTACGATCAACTTCAGACTTATCAGGTCTGAAGTTAAAAAAAATTAGTCTGAAATAAAAAATTGCACTACAGATGCACATAAGGCCAAATAGGTTTGAAGTACAACTAATAATTTCATGCACTTAAGGCACATAAGTCTGAAGTGAAAAATTGCACTTCAGATGCACTTAAGGCCAAAAGGTCTGAAGTGCAACAAATGTTTTCCTACACTTAAGACCAATAAGTCTGAAATGAAAGTTGCACTTCAGATGCACTTAAGGCCAAATACGTCTGAACTGTAATCAATGGTTTCATGCACTTAAGACTAATAAGTCTAAAGTGAAAAATTGCACTTCAGATGCACTTAAGGCTAAAAGGTCTGAAGTGCAACAAACGTTTTCTTACACTTAAGGCCAATAAGTCTAAAGTGAAAATTTGCACATCATATGCAATTAAGGCCAAAAGGTCTGAAGTGCACCCAACGTTTTCATGCACTTAAGGCCAAATAGGCCTGAAGTGGAAATTTCCCAAAAACAGAAATCTGTTCTTCGAATTTTAACAATTCAATATTTGATTTAATACCTAAATCTACTCCAAATGAGCTCAAATTTGAAACATAACCTTCAAATTTCATCAAGAACAAACCCCAATCATCAATTTGTCAAAACAACAATAAATCTAAACAAACCATTTTTAAATTAAGAAAAAGTAGAAGAAGAAACCCTAAGCAATAGTAAAAGAAATAAAGCGTCGCAACAACTTACCATTGTAAAATATCATAAACTAACTTAAAATATGTTCACAAACACCATATAAAATCACTGTCACCCGAAGAAGAAGAAAAAGAAAAACGAATAAAAGGGCTGAAGTTGTTTAAAAAATGGGTACAAATTACAAAAAATAATTTAAAAAGTTAGTACAGGTTAAATGGGGGCGACCAAAGAGGGCGTCGGTGCAATTTTATGCTTTTATACAAGGTTGATATATCGATTATAATAAGTGTATAATATTATATAGTACAAATATATAAGGATGTATACTATTGTAAAAGAACTGTGCTATGCGGATCAAAAGTAAATACCACACACACACACACACTATATATATATATATATATATATATATATATATATATATATATATTTATATATAAAATGTGTGTGTGTGGGGCTTGTGAAAATAATTCTTTTTAATTGTGGCTATAAAGACTGATTCTTTTAATTTTTGCTGCAAGATATATAGTATGGCTTGTGAAAATGAGAAACGAAAAGATATTATGGATGGACAATACGTTATAACTTGCATTTGGTAGGTGAATTTAGTCTTGTATTTAATTAGTCAAATTGTGACGACCCGACCGGTCATTTTGATCTCTAGCGCGTCGTTCGGTGGTTTGAGACCATGAGCAACTTCACTTCGGGTATTGTGACTCGTACACGTGGTCGGAATTGAATTTCGGGAAGTTTGGAGTTGATTTAAAAAGAAAATTCTCATTTCGAAAGCTTTAGGTTAGGAGAATTGACTAAGGTTGGATTTTTGAGTAAACGGCCTCGGAATCGGGATTTGAAGGTTCCAACAGGTTTGTATGATGATTTTGGACTAGGGCATATATCCGGATCGGGTTTTGGCTGGCCCGGGAGCATTTCAGCGCCTATTATGGAAGGTTGGCATTTTGGAAGAATTTCATAAACTTGGGTTGAAGTGCATTTCAATGTTATCGATGTCCTTTTGGGATTCCGAGTCTGGGAATAGCTCCGTATGATGATTCTGCTATTGGGAGAGCGTCCTGTAACAACCTGACCGGTCGTTTTGAGCTCTAGCACGTCGTTCGGCGATTTGAGTCCATGAGCAGCTTCAATTAAGCTATTATGACTTGTACGCATGGTCGGAACTGGATCTTCGGAAGTTCAGAGTTGATTTGGAAAGAGAATTCTCATTTCGGAAGCATCAAGTTGGAAGCATTAACTAAAGTTGGATTTTTGAATAAACGACCTCGGAATCGGGGTTTGAAGGTTCCAGCAGGTTCGTATGATGATTTCGGACTTGGGCGTATGTTCGGATCGGGTTTTGAATGACTTGGAAGTGTTTCGGCGTCTATTGTGGAAGTTGGCATTTTGGAAGAAATTAACAAATTTGGATTGAATTGCATTTCAATGTTCTCGATGTCCATTTGGGATTCGGAGTCTGGGAATAGCTCTATATGGTGATTCTGGTGAGAGCGCGTCCGAAAGTGGATTCGGAGGTCCGTAGGTCATTTTGGAGTCATTTGGCGAAAGTTACAAATTTGAAGGTTTTTGAGAAATTTGACCGGAAGTGAACTTTTTGATATCGGGGTCAGAATTCAATTTCGGAAGTTGGAGTAGCTCCGTAATGTCAAATATGACTTGTGTGCAAAATTTGAGGTCAATTGGACGTGATTTGATAGGTTTCGGCATCGAATGTAGAAGTTTGAAGTTCTAAAGTCCATTAAGCTCGAATTGGGATGTGATTCGTGATTTTGATGTTGTGTGAGGTGAATTGAAGGCTCAACTAAGTTCGTAATGTGTTTTGGGATGCGTTGGTATAATTGGACGGGGTCCCAGGGGCCTCGAGTGTGTTTCGGGGTGGTTTCGGACAAATTCTTGATTTAGCTGTTGTTGCTGTTAGCTGGTGCTGGTTTTGTTCGTTGCGAACGCGAAGGGCCTCACGCGTTCGCGAAGCAGGAAGTGGACTGAGGCCTTTTTGTTCTTCGCGTTCGCGACAGGAGGGTCGCGTTTGCGAAAGGTTAGTCAGTGGTGCTTTGCGTTTGCGATCCCTGCCCCGGTTCGCGTACAGTAAATAGAGGGCTGGGGCGGATTTTGCTTCGCGAATGCGAGGGACTTGCCACATTCGCAAAGAAGGATTTCTGGAGGCAGTGCAAGTTGGCCTTCGCGAACGTGAGGGTATTGCCGCGAAGGAGGGTCTCCTGGGCAGTGAGTTGTTTTAAATCGGGGGTCTGGCTCATTTTCATTTCACTTCTTCCATGGGAGCCGATTTTGGAGCAATTTTGGAGTGCCATTTTCATCATCAAACACGAGGTAAGTGATTTCTACTAGTTGTGAGTTAAATAATTCGATTGTATATGGATTTAGACATGAAAATTTGTAAAAATTTGGGATTTTGAAGAAAAAAACTAGAAATTGGTATTTTCGGATTTTGACCACAAATTTGGGCATGTAATTGAGAATAAATCATATATTTGAGTTCATGGAGTTATGGGTAAAGTTTATCTTCGAAAAATTTCAGAATCTAGGTGTGTGGGCACGATGGTGATTTTATCCACTTTCCGAGCGGAGTTGGGAATTGGTGTAAATAGAATTTGTATGAGTATTAGAGTATTTTCATTGGTTTGCGCATTGTTTGGCTAGTTTTGGAGCGTTGGGCATCGGTTTGAGGTGCTAGAGTGGCGTTGGAGCCAATTATAGAACTTCGGAGCGAGGTAAGTCTCCTTTCTGACCTTGTAAGAGGGAATTAACCCCATAGGTGAACTAAATTATTGTGTGCTTATATTTATGGGGGCTACGTACACACGAGGTGACGAGAGTCCGCATGTAGCTACTAGCTATGCCTATGTCCGGATAGTTTTAGGCTCACATCATGCCTCATTGATATTGTTATTGATTTATGTTTATTGCTTGCCTTGAGAGGGTGCGAGATTGAGTTTGCTTATTAAATGTTTTGAAATGAGTGAAACTGAAGAATATAAGATTTAAAAGGTTTCATTTGAACTTCGTAATTTCGAAAGGAATTAAGGAATATTATAAAATCTTAAGAAATCTATGTGTAACCGCGTCGCATGTATGTTTCGCGAGCGGGGTAATTTCCTTAAAAAGCTACAAGCTAAATTTCCTTTATTTTGAAAAGAATCAAAAAAGAGATTTGATTTTAATGTTAAATTTATATTTGACCGCGTCGCAAGTATGATCCGCGAGCGGGGCGATTCCTTAGATTTATATTTGATCGCGTCGCACGTATGATTCGCGAGCGGGGTATTTCCTTCTACTACTCTTATGGGATCGGGCCGTTCACCTCGGTATGATTTATGTACACTCTCATGGGAGCGGGTTGTTCACCTCAGCAGGTTAATAGATGCATCTATGGTTTGCGTCGTTCAACCCTCGGCAGTACACAGTTTACTTTTATGTTGGATCGGGTCGTATGCCTCGGTATTTCCTATATATATATATATATATTCTCATGGAATCGTGCGTAGCATTTGGCTAGAAGCCAGTGTATCTGAGGCTTCCCTGATTTGAATTATGACAACCTCTTGATGATATCCACTATATCTATATGTATATGCTCCGGTTATGGAGGGAACTTGCTAGTTGAGAGCTTGAGTAAAATTGTGAAGAGGAGAATTGTACCCCGTATTTTATGCATGTTTTTTTTTCATATATTTACTCTATTTCATATTTATTCACCTCTTTACTGTATCTGATATTATTGGACCACTAGTAAGTGTCGAAGTCGACCTATCATCACTACTTCTTCGAGGTTAGACTGGATACTTACTGGGTACGCGTTGTTTTCGTACTCATACTACACTTGCTGTGCATTTTTGTTGCACAGGCACATGTATGTCTAGTTGCCTAGTGGGCGCAGCGGCATGGTTGATATGGAGACTTAGGTGAGCTGCATCTCTCGAGACGACCCGCGGCCGGCAGAGTCTCCTACAGAGTATTGTATTTTCTTTTCTGTCCAAATTTATATTCTGGACAGTTATTGTACTTTATTTTATTTCCTAGTGATTTCTTGTGCACTTGTGACACCGGGTTGTGTGGTGATTATGGGATATTCAGTATTGAAATCGGAAAACATTATTATTTATTTTATAAAGTTCATCTGTCACTAGTGGAATTGAAGAAAACTTATGATTTCAAAAATATAAAAAGAGAATTTAATTAACTATTTAGTGCTGGCTAGCCTGACAGTGGTGTCCGGCGCCATCATAACCCTTAATGGATTTTGGGTCGTGATAACATGGTATCAGAGCACTAGGTTCACGTAGGTCTCACGAGTCATGAGCAAGTCTAGCGGAGTCTTGTTGATCGGTACGGAGACATCTGTACTTATTTTCGAGAGGCTACAAGGCTATTAAGAGCACTTCCCTTCTTGATTCCTCATCGTGCAATTTGATTCCTTTGAGGCTTATGCCTTTGTTTCTTTCCTACTCAATCTTATGCGACGTGAAGCGCTTGATATCGATCGAATTGAGGAATTGTAGTGGTACTACAGATGCGGTGCGGGATGTTTTCCCCTGCGTAGTTGATTAGGCTATTATCCTCGCCTTGCGGAAGGATATTTCGTCATTTCCGCTCAGTAGCTATACTTCCGAGAGCTTCGAGGCTATGCACTTGTTGCTAGGATGCTCATGAGTTGTTATCGCATATTATTGAGGTGATAGTAAGATGCTTACCTATGTGTCGGGGCAGTGAATGACTTGAGAGGAGGTTTGCTTAGTGCATGATTCAAAGGTTCGGTATTTTATTTCCGGCGGAGGAAAAGGCAATCAGACTACAAATGTATTTGTTCGGGTTTGGGTTGATGAAGAACGAGACTTGGTATTTTCGAGCGTGGTAGAATCTTCATCTGTGATGCGGTGTCATTGTCCTTGTTGAATACGTTAAGTTCGCCGCTGTCGCATTTTTCTTCAATTCGCCTTTAGGGCATATGGGAGGTGTCTTGCGGTGGATAAACTTCTAAAAGGACAAGTGTGAGAAACAGAAGTCGAGTAGTTTCTTAAAGGAGTGAGTTTGACCAAAGTGGGAGAGTGGCAGAGTAGCATATGGATTCTGTGGTAGGATGACTACACGTCTTAAGAAGAGGTTAGTGATTTGGGATTCATGGTGGACAGTGACTAGGTCTACAGACTTAATTTAGAATATTGGCTATTATACGGGAGATGTCGGATACGACAGAAAATAGTTGCTTGATATGAAGAAGGGTACAAGATGACTTTGGATTGAAGTTTATTGTTGCACCTTTGAGTTGATGTCCATGAGAAGTGAACGGACTCGTACGACTGGCGAATGAGCCCGGGCTCAGGATGGTTACTGATTTTGTAGTAATTGTACCCAGTGCATCAACGAAGGAAGAATCTTGGTGGGTTCCAGGTTTATGCAATGGTTGATTCAAGCTAAGTGGGAGAGTCCCACCGCCTACTATTGGGTTGTATGGTTATCTACTTGTGAGGTTTCTGGTGATCGGCATATCGATGGATTTATTACGACTAAGAGAAGAGAACATCAGTGGTGATTTGAGCAAAGGATTGGAGGAATGTGTGCTATAATTGGCCTTATTAATTCATGTTCAGGCTTTAGGAAGATTCAGGATTTATTCTTGGTGTAGAGATGATTTACAAGGGAAGTGATTCAACCAAGTGCCGCTTTGAGAGGGTGTTCATGTGCTAGAAGAGCCTTGGAGTTTGATTATATTCCGGACCAAGTCAGAGTGGGTGACTCTCAACAACGGTCCTAGTAGATTCAAAAGTTGAAGTGTGGTGCATGGGAATTTCGAGTCCATAGCATGGTTAAGTATCGAGCTTTTACAGCGAATTATGAAGAAGGGGCTTGGAGGGTTCTATGTTATCTTCAGCTTGCAGTGTAGCATTTGGAGGAATGAGGGAAAATGACTTCGGAGGAATGAACAAATTATCAGAATGGGCGTACCAGTTGAAGACGCGGATATGCGCACAAGGAGGGTATGAGATGGTTCGTGGGGTTTGAGACAACGTGGTCTCGTGAAATAAGATCGCTCAGGATGAGTGCGGATTTGGGTTCGTTGTGTTTTGAATGGAGCTATTATTATTCCCGATGCAAGTCCAGAGCAAAATAGAAGAAGTCGAATCGGCTAGAAATGGTTGAATAGACATGATGGTGGCAATGATCAATTCCTTTAGCGCGTTGGGTTACACATGTGATTTTTGGTGGTACGTGCAAGGCTTGACGGCCGCCGAAATTGATTTTCATTTGGAGGCACTTGAGTATTATGGCTTGTTACGTGTAGACGGGTCCCAGGAGAGTTATGGTGCTTTAGACCACTACTAGAGGATTACATTTTCTGCAGTTGTGGGGATTCAGCCACGTGTTGCAATGATTCTTCTGAAACAAGTTAAGCGAAAGGTTTTTATATGATGAAGTATCTACCCTATTAGTGGTTCAGGAGATAGGGTGAAATTCTTGTACTCTTGCATATTGGCATGATTTGGTGCAGTGAGTAGCATGGGAATTGGAAGTTGAGGATTCAGGGTTCTGGTTCGGTGTTGACAAGGATGTCCCGAGCTCGGATGAGCAGGAAAAGAATTTAGATATTTAGAGTAAGCTGGTATTGTTTTCAGCGTCACCTAAGATCGGTGTCTTGTGCAAGAGGTTCGTGTATTGATCTGCGGATCCTTGATTCGCTTTACAGCATTAGTGCGACCGATGGTATGGATGTGCAGACTTGTTACCTGGTGCGGGAGGTCGGGGGAGCGTGTCCCACGGGAAGATTGCATAAGAGTGGCATGTAGTCACTTGATTGAGTGAATATTGAAACCAAGTATGAAGATTATGGTGATATCGCTAATTCGAGAATTTATGCCTGGAGGGCGCTCGGTTTATTTGGTTGTGGAACGTGGAAGTTTGTTCCGGTTATGATAGTTGTTCTTGTGTGTTATGGGGAAAAAGGGTCATTATGAACCCTTGAAAGGTTATTAGACTCGTTCGGTGCGATCAAAATTGGCTTGAAGTCCATGGATGGATCTAGATGTGAGTGTGGGCTCTATATCGGGCCGGAGTTGTTCATTTTCGCATAGCGCTCCTTATGGAGGAGTACTCAGACGCTGGATGTTATTTCGTCGTCGGCTAATTCATGTATTACTATATTGTGTTGGGTGGTTCGTGAAACGGCTCGATTAAATTTCATATGTGATGAGGTTTCGCGTAGCGATGGTGTTATGTGAGTTGGATGGCCCTCGAGATTTAGATCGTAAACCGCACCTTAGTTGTGCTTGAGTTTTGTAGCGTATGGCGCTATCTGTCTCCCCAGGGATGGTATTATGCACTTTGCGTACTTGTGGCCGATATTCGAATATTTCGCAAGTATGACCATTTTAGCTCAGTAAGTAATTCCTTATAGATCATTATGTATGAATCAGGTGGCACGCCGCCACAGATATGTTGTATGGATCGGGTTGCACGCCGCAACAGTGTGATGTTGAGTACAGTCCCCTATAGCTTTTTTTGTGTGTTTTGTTTTCCATATTATGAGGAAGGTTCATAACACCTTTTCGGTTATCTAGTTAGTTGCGTGGGTTGAGTAGTCCTTTCCAGAGTTCGTTTTCCTTATGTATCACATTCGAGTTGCAGCTTATTGGCACGTTGTGGTATCATATGAGAAATTTTGGTAGTGTCTGAGGTGGCTTATTTCCTGGGCAGCTTATACTGGGTGAGACAAGACTATTAGACCTGGGATCAGTGCAGTCAGATTTATATGAAGTATATTAAAGAGCAAATATAGTTATTTGGTTCGTAATGAGGCAATGGTTCTTGTAAGGAGGAGAGGCTCAATGAATTATTGACTTGGTAGTCGATTATGAATTTCTACGCATCTCTTCCGTCGTGGCGGTATTGCAGGAGTTGGAACAGGACTTATAGATGTCATGAGATGCATTGGGAGAATCAGATTCGTAGGATTTCGACTATTGTTATCAGAGGATGTTATTATGGTTATGTGAGTTATGTAGTGCATAGTGTGGAGCCAGCAAAGGTACGCAATCATGTATCGGTGTTCATATAATGGAAACAGGCACGACAAAGTATTCCGGATGTTGGAATTCGGCTCTAAGGCTAATTTGACCAAACAAAAGAGAATATCTTCAGATTTGCTCGAGTTAATGTGCTAAACTGCGTTGTGGTAGCACGGGTAGGTGCACGAGGTGTTAAGCAGCGATTTTGGACAACTCCAACGCAGTTCTTAGCACGTTCGAGGAAGAATGTATGTTTAAGTGGGAGAGAATGTAACGACCCGACCGGTCGTTTTGAGCTCTAGCACGTCGTTCAGCGGTTTGAGGCCATGAGAAGCTTCACTTCAGGTATTATGACTTGTACGCATGGTCGGAATTAAATTTCGGGAAGTTCGGAGTTGATTTGGAGAGAAAACTCTCACATCGAAAGCTTTAAGTTGGAAGAATTGACTAAGGTTGGATTTTTGAGTAAACGACCTCAGAATCAGGATTTGAAGGTTCCAGCAGGTTCGTATGATGATTTCGAACTTGGGCGTATGTATGGATTTGGTTTTGGATGGCTCGGGAGCATCTCGGCTCCTATTGTGGAAGTTAGCATTTTGGGATGAATTTCAAAAATTTTGGTTACAGTGCATTTCAGTGTTATCGATGTCCGTTAGGGATTCTGGGTCTGGGAATAGCTCCGTATGGTGATTCTGGTATTAAGAGCGCGTCCAGAAGTGGATTCGGAGGTCCGTATGTCATTTTGGAGTCATTTGGCTAAAGTTAGAAATTTGAATGTTTTTGAGAAGTTTGGCCGGAAGTGGACTTTTGATATCGAGGTCGGATTCCGTTTCCGGAAGTTGGAATAGGTCCATAATGTCGAATGTGACTTGTGTGCAAAATTTGAGGTCAATCGAACATGATTTGATAAGTTTTGGCATCGGAGAAGAAGTTTGAAATTCTAAAGTTCACAAAGCTTGAATTGGAGTGCGATTCATGGTTTTAGCATTGTTTGATGTGATTTGAGGCCTCGAGCAGGTCCGCATTATGATTTGGAACTGGTTGGTGTGATTGGACGGGGTCTAGGGGCCTCGGGTGGATTCCGGGTGGTTAACAGATTGAAATTTGAAGTTGAGGAAGAACTGAAGCAGCTGGGCATATGGTGTAACCGCACCTGCATGAAGAGGGCCGCAGGTGCGGGAGATGGCCCGCAGGTGCAGGATGAGCCAAGGTCACTAGGAACCGCAGAAGCGGAAAAATGTGCGCACTTGTGATGGTCATGGATAGATCACCCAGGTTCGGGTCCATAAGTAGTGACAATTGCCTTATGAAGACTCGCTTTCGCTACGGCAATGTCTGTAGCTGCAGAAGCAGAAACGCGGATGTGGTTGGTTGACCATAGGTGCGAGTGGTCGAGCTGGGCAATGTGTTTTATAAAAAATGAGTTTTTGGCTCATTTTCCACACATTTTCACTTTGGTTGGGCGATTTTGGAGCCTTTGAAGAGGGGGACTTCATCATCAAACATGAGGTAAGTTAATCCCACCTCTTGTAAGTTAAATATATGGTTTTATTGTGGATTCAAGCATGAAAATTGGCAGAAATTTGGGATTTTGAAGAAAAACCTAGAAATTAGAATTCTTGGATTTTGAGCACGATTTTGGACATGGAATTGAGAATAACTTATATATTTGGGTTTTTGAGGTTATGGGTAAAGTTTATTTTCGAAAATTTTCGGTATTCTGGCACATGGGCCCAAGGGTGATTTTATCGAATTTTCAGGCGGAGTTGGAAATTGTTGTAAATAGGATTATAATGAGTATTTGAGTATGTATTAATGAGTTTGCATAATTATTGACTAGTTTTGGAGCGTTGGGCATCGGTTTGAGTCATCGGTTTTACTGCCGGTTATGGAACTTCGGAGCGAGGTAAGTCTCATTTCTAACCTTATAAGAGGGAATTAACCCCATAGGTGAACTAAATTATTGTGTACTTCTATTAGTGGGGGCTATGTACGCACGAGGTGACGAGAGTCCGTATGTAGCTACTAGCTATGCCTATGTCTGAGTAGTTTTAGGCTCACATCATGCCTTGTTGATATTGTTATTGATTTATGTTTATTGCTTGCCTTGAGAGGGAGGGAGATTGAGTTTGCTTATTAAATGTTTTGAAAGGAGTGAAATCGAAGAATATAAGATTTAATAGGTTTCATTTGAACTTCGTAATTTCGAAAGGAATTGAGGAATATTATAATAGCTTAAGAAATCCATGTGTAACCGCGTTCCATGTATGTTTCGCGAGCGGGGTAATTTCCTTAAAAATCTACAAGCTGAATTTCCCTTATTTTGAAAAGAATCAAGAAAGAGATATGGTTTTAATGTTAAATTTAAACTTGACCGCGTCGCAAGTATGATCCGCGAGCGGGGCGATTCTTTAAATTTATATTTGGCCGCGTCGCACGTATGATTCGCGAGCGGGGTATTACCTCTACTACTCTTATGGGATCGGGCCGTTCGCCTCGGCAGGATTTATGTATCACACTCTCATGGGAGCGGGTTGTTCGCCTTCGCAGGTTAATAGATGCATCTATTAACCTGGGCCGTACGCCTCGACATTTCCTATATATATATATATATATATATATTATTCTCATGGAATCGTGCGTAACATTTTGCTAGAAGCCAGTGTATCTTAGAGATTTTCCCTGATTTGAATTATGACAACATCTTGATGATATCCACTATATATATATATATGCTCCGGTTATGAAGGGAACTTGCTAGTTGAGAGCTTGAGTATAACTGTAAAGAGGAGAATTATACCCCGTATTTTATGCATGTTTATTTCATATATTTACTCTGTTTCATATTTATTCTCTTCTTTAATGTATCTGATATTGTTGGACCACTAGTAAGTGTCGAAGTCGACCTCTCGTCACTACTTCTTCGAGGTTAGACTGGATACTTACTGGGTACGCGTACTCATACTACACTTGTTGTGCATTTTTGTTGCGCAGTCACATGAATGTCTAGTGGCCTAGTGGCCGCAACAGCACGGTTGATACGGAGACTTAGGTGAGCTGTATCTCTCGAGACGACCCGCAACCAGCAGAGTCTCCTTCAGAGTATTGTATTTACTTTTCTGTCCAAATTTATATTGCGGACAGTTATTGTACTTTATTTTATTTCCTTGTGATTGCTCGTGCACTTGTGACATCGGGTTCTGGGGTGATTATGGGATATTAAGTGTTGAAATCGGAAAACATTATTATTTATTTTATAAAGTTCATCTGTCACTAGTGGAATTGAAGAAAACTTATAATTTCAAAAATATAAAAAGAGAAATTAATTAACTATTTAGTGTTGGCTAGCCTGATAGTGCTGTCCGGCTCCATCACGACCCTTAATGGATTTTGGTTCGTGACACTTTAATATTAACGAGTGTCAAATAAGGAAATTCATATAAGGTAAAAAGTTTAATAATTTAAAGTGCTAAATATTAGGATTTGCTACCTAGTTTAAGAAGGAAAGATTTAATAGACAAAATTTTAGTTGATTTTAAAGTCCTAAAATTTGGGAAAGCAACTTAAAATTACAAGTTTATCTAATGTGAAATCTTTTTTTAAAGGATAAAAAAGGCGAACGATATTTCTTTAGATGCTTCATGTTTTTAATATAGTACTAGTCACTATGTACGTGCGTTGCACGTAAATATTTAGTCAAAACTTTTATGTGAAAGAACAACTAACCTAATTTAGTAACAAATTATTTACAAGATTATATGATCATTGTAAAGTAATTAACATGATAAAAATACAACAATCATTTAAATGCTAAACATTAATGTTATTACATTATTAGAATACTTGAATTAAAAAGATATTATCACGACCCAAAATCCACCAGTCGTGATGGCACCTAACCCAACCCGCTAGGTAACACAACTAATAACTATCTTATTCCAATAATATTAATAAAACAATTAAACAAAAGAGTTATCTGAATCTTATACAATTTCCAAGGACTGGTAGTACAAACCATGAGCTTCTGAGAATAGAGTTTACAAAGCTGGTACGAAATAATTACATCTTCGGTTTGAAAAGTACATAAATAGAGTTTCACGAACAAGAGGCAGCTATAGCAGAACGCAGTTACATCTTCAATGCTAGCTCCCGCCATACTCAGCAACATCGGCATCTGAAATCTACACGCAATGTGTAGGAAGTGTAGTATGCCTACATGTCAAGACACAGGTATAATCATGGATGTCACCAAAATCGGGCAGCAAAAGGAAATGCATCTCTATGCATGTATCTCAAGTACGCATGTCAAATGCAATGCCTCTCAGTGATGAACTCATGTACTCACACTCTCAGAATACTCAATCTCACTGTCTCGTATTTCTCTCTTACCGTGCTCAATACTCAGCACACTCAATCACTCAGCACTGTAAAATACTCGTTGCGGCATGCAACCCTATCTATAATATATATATATATATATATATATATAGAGAGAGAGAGAGAGAGAGAGAGAGAGAGAGAGAGTCATAAGACTCGTTGCGGCGTGCAACCTGATCCATATACATATAGCCATAAGGCTCGTTGCGTCGTGCAACCCGATCCATATATATATACATAGTCGATTGCGCTCACTAGGGGTGTGCAGACTTCGGAGGGGCTCCTTCAGCCCAAGCGCTATATCGCTGCGGGCGTGCAGCCCGATCCCATAAAAATGTAATCAATATAAAATTCTACGGCGTGCAGCCCGATCCCATAATATCACTCTCACTCAGGCCCTCGACCTCACTCAGTCATCAATCTCTCTAGTCTCACTCACGGGCCCACAATGTCATGAAAACTGAACCCGGAACAATGATATGATGTATCAATAAGTAACAACTGAGACTGAGATATGATATGAATGCATGAATGTGACTGAGTACGAAATATTTTCACGACCCAAAATCCACTAGTCGTGATGGCACCTAACCCAACCCACTAGGTAAGCCAAATAATAACTATCCAATTCCAATAACATTAATAAGACAATTAAACAAAAGAAAATATCTGGATCTATTACATTTTCCCAAAGACTGGTAGTACAAATCATGAGCTTCTAAGAATAGAGTTTACAAAGCTGGTATGAAATAAATACATCTTCTGTTTGAAAGTACATGAATAGAGTTTTATAATCTAAGGCTACCATGAACAAGAGGCAGCTACAACCAGGACGCAGGTACATCTTCCAATCCAGCTTCCGTCGAACATAGCGACATCGAAATCCGAAATCTGCACGCAATGTGCAGGAAGTGTAGTATGAGTACAACCGACCCCATGTACCCAAAAAGTAACAAACCTAACCTCACATTGAAGTAGTGACGAGCTGGAACATAGGTCGGGTCCAACGCCAATAACCAACAGCAGTTCATAACAACGTAGAGCATATAAACAAGGAAATAACTCAAATATAAAAATGTTAAAATTTTGCAAATTTTTTTCGAAAATGGTTCCGCTTTTCAAGAATATCAGTGAAAACTCAAATCCTTTACCGAAATCGTCGTAAAATATGAGATAGTTTGAAAACTGTAATTTTTCTGAAAACCCTTTTCACAATAAATAAGATGTTTCATTTTTAGATAGCATGATAGCAAGTGTGAAATACCTGTCTATGAGCACATATCAATGTGTGTGAAAAAAACCATGAATGACGTGATACCGTACAGCATGAGGAAAAATGCATCTCTATGCATGTATATCATGTGTGCATGCCAATGCCATGTATACCAGAGGTGAAGCATGTGCTCACACTCTCCACTCATAAATGCTCAACCACTCGGTACTGTATATGGCTCATACGGCCCAGGGAAGATCCATCCCGGAATATACACATTACTAATCATCAGTCACTCAGTACCGAGGAAGGCTAATCCGGCCCCATGGAGAAGATCCATCTCCAGGTATATACATAAATGCTCAACCACTCGGTACTGTATATGGCTCATACGGCCTAGGGAAGATCCATCCCAAAATATATTTATACATCACTGACCATCAGTCGTCAGTACCGAGGAAAAGGCTAATCCAGCCCCATGGAGAAGATCCATTTCCATGCCCAGGGAAGATCCATCCCTAAATATAATCAACCGCCCTCACTGGGGGTGTGCAAACTCCGGAGGGGCTCCTTCATCCCAAGCGATATCATAAATCAGAATAACCGCTGCGGCGTTCAGCCCGTTCCCATAACTGTCACTCATAGTCAGGCTCTCGACCTTGCTCAGACATCAATCTCTCCAGTCTCACCCACGCGCTCACAATGTCATGAAAACTGACCCGGAACAATGATATAATGTATCAATAAGTAACAACTGAGACTAAGATATGATATGAATGCATGAATGTGACTGAGTACGAAATATCAATGAGATCAATGGGATGACAGCAAGAAACAACCACTATGGGTCCAAATAATATTAGCATAAAGCCTAAACATGATATCTAGCATGATGTACAGCTCTTTTACTTTATCACATGGTGAAAACACAGATATCAACAAAATAGGGCCACTATTCAGTGCCCTGGAAACAACACAGTCACAATTCACAGGGTGCAGGCCCACAAGCCCGTCACCATACGAATCACATAGCACATAATTCGGGATTTCATACCCTCAGCACTAAGTTTAGAAGAGTTACTTATCTTAAACCAGCCAATTCCAGACGCCGAGCAAACCAAGCGATGCTCCAAAAATGCCTTCACGCGTGTAGCGACCTCCGAACGGCTCAAAACTAGTCAATAACAACTCAAATACATCAGATGAAGCCCAAGGAAACAATTACAAATGATAAAGATCGAATCCTAAATCAAATCCCAAATTCGGCCAAAAATCACACCCAGGCCCGCACCTCGGAACCCGACAAAACTCACAAAATCCGACAACTATTCAATTACGAGTCCAACCATACTAGCTTCGCTCAATTCCGACTCCAATTCGATGTTAAAAACTCAAAAATTCATATTATTAAACTTTAGTCCAAAACCCCAATTTCCTCTTTCAATTCATTAACCAATTGCTAAAAATGAAGATGGATTCATGAAATATAATCAAAACTGAGTAGAGAACACTTACCCCAATCTTTGTGATGAAATTTGCTCCAAAAATTGCCTCAATCCAAGTCCCACATCTCAAAATATGAAGAAAGAACAAAACCCTCGATTTTTATAGCTTCTGCCCAGCACTTTCCTCATTTGCGGTCAAATTGTCGCATCTGCGGTAAAAAATCCGCTTCTGCAAAAATAGCCTTGCCCAGAAATCCCCGCACCTACGGATATCGACTTCCGCTTCTGCGATTCCAAATCTCGCATCTGCGCGCATGCAGGAGCGCTACAAAATCCGCATTTGCGGTCTTCCTCACCCAGCCTCTTCTCACTTCTGCAAATCCACGAACGCTTCTGCTGCTATCGCACCTGCGCAGACCAGCCGCAGGTGCGGTCATACCAGAACCAGAAATCTTCAGCAATGCAACATGAAAAGAAAATGCTCTGAACCTCATCCGAAACTCACCCGAACCACTCGGGACTCCGTCCAAATATACCAACAAGTCCCATAGCATAACACGGACCTACTCGAGGCCTCAAAACACACATAACAACATCGAAATGACGAATCACACCTCGATTCAAAAATCAATGAACTTAAAACTTCAAATTCCACAACCGATGCCGAAACCTACCAAATCACGCCTAATTGACCTCAAATTTTGAACACAAGTCACATTTGACATTACGGACCTGCTCCAACTTCCGGAAACAAAATCCGACCTCGATATCAAAATGTCCACTCCCGGTCAAACTTTCCGAAATTCCAACTTTCGCCATTTCAAGCCAAATTCTGCTACGGACCTCCAAACAAAATTCCGGATGCGCTCCTAAGTCCAAAATCACCCAGCGGAGCTAATGGAACCATCAGAAACCCATCCGAGGTCAAATGCTAAAAAGTCAAAACTCGGTCAAACCTTTCAATTTAAAGCTTCTAGTTGAGAATCATTCTTCCAAACAAAATTCCGAACAACCTGAAAATCAAAATCGACAATCCACATAAGTCATACTACATCATATGGAGCTACTCATGCCCTCAAACAACCGAGCGAAGTGCAAATGCTCAAAATGACCGGTCGGGTCGTTACATCCTCCCCCACTTAAACATACGTTCGTCCTCGAACGTGCCTAGAGTTGTTCCAAAAGCCATCAAATCGCCGTGTAACCTTACCATGAACATACCCGGGGGTGATCCCACGTTACACTATCCTATATAGGTCTGATAACACAAAATAAATAAAATTCCTTCATCCAACCTAGCCCATAAACCATAGGATCCAATTTCCACATCTGAAATTTTCTGTAAGATCAGAATCTCACATCTACACAGTGTATAAGTCTGAACAAGCTGTATCAAGCCGTAGACATAACCCAAGATGAAATCACATGATATACCACATGGCTCGAACACTCATAGCGATAATTTCTAATCACAGTAGCTGCTCAAAACAACTCAATGCCGGTAATAAGTCTCTTATCAAACAAAGCCTCGTTCTAACACCTTTATATACTGCCAATGATGAAAGAAGCACGCAGAAACTCATAACCATTCGTTAGATCAACAAGTTGTGGAACTCCCTCTCCTTCGGTAGGAACTATTGCAAATTTATAAGCCGATCAGCATCAATATCCTTCCAAATATACCGCAATCAGATACGATAGCACCCATTCTAGGTACGATAACCTCATCCCATCTAACATAGTCACGTTAGTGACATGCCACTTCAATACAATCTAAAGCCACAACCCGTGCAATCCGTGCACCAGTAAGCCACAATCCAAATGTTCTCAAATCATAGAAATGACTCAAACGAGAGAACTTTCCCGCAAGCTTACAAGTACTGCCACAATGAAATGCTGAAAATCCATCACACACCGTAGGACCATCACACGAATCTAACACAAAGGTTCATACCTCAACATAACTCCGTTGCAATGTGTGACCCCCTCCAAATGCCGGTCCATGGCATATACCTCAAGCCACCTTGCTCAAAATCAACAACCACGCGCGATTCGACATCAAGTTCCCAAAGTGCATTCTCATAACCACGGAGAAGCAAATGACACAATGCCACACAAGCCCGAAAGAGCATAACCAGTGCGCAATCAATCATGCAACACCCAAATACCCACCTCGCTCAATTTCTGCTATAAAGCCCAAATAGAACCGCACCATATGTGCATATAACCAACGAATCACTACTCCCCGTAGCGTAGAAGAGTAACTCAAAGATCGTTTCAGAATACGAATAAACTCAACAACAACTGAATGGCACGTTCCTTAACAATGGCGGTATGGAGCCAACCAATCCGACTTGGTGCAGAACACCCATCCGTATCGGGCCTACCAATGAATCCCAAATCAGTTCTCGTCACCCACAATAGATAAATAACCCTCCGAGATTCCACAATGACTGAATCACAACACGTACTATCCTCTGCCCAACCTTGGCTACGTTTTCACAGTCCACAACCACGAAACAATCTACTCATGAGAACTCCCAGTCTCCAAATCCATAGAACACACCAATCACCATATCTGATCTCAACTCCATCGCCTGAATGTCTAACACTTCTCCAATATGTGATCATCTCACAAGGAATACTTCTATAATTCTGCTGTGCCATAAAGAAAAACTTGAACCTCGGCAGTCGATCAACTAGGAGAGTACCGCTATACCAATGAAGTATCCATAAATCAAAACACATCGTCCTTTTTGAAATGTATACTCTCATCAAGCCATACCAAATAGTAATGTCATTTACCTAGCCATCTGAAACTGTCCATGCTGCCTAAGAATTCAGGACCTTCCTTTCAAAATTGAACTGTGACCTTGCACATGCCAATCTCGATCCCACACAACACACCGCATATACCATGCCATCCTATGATAAATAAGAGAACTTCATAATCCACTCCGAGTCACAAGCAACTACATACTTAATTAGCCAAGAACATTCCACTTCATCCCCTCCAGGAGAAAATTACTATACACCGCATTCTACTCATGCTAGTAGGAATATACATCTCTAACCGAGGTAGAAACCATCCAGAACTCTCCAAATCCCATTTTGCACAAAACCAACTGTCAGGACTGAATCACTCTAACTCAATGTCACGCCCCTTTTGCTCGTGAAATCGGGTTTCGACACGTGACACCTCTTTTAAGGAAGGTATTAAAAGAGAGAGTCGCCACCTAACGGGTTTGAGGTGTGTTAGGGAACCTATTTGCAAATAACTCTGGTTTAATCAGTTTGCGTCAACAAAGATAGGGTAAGGGCTAAAATTACCTCGAAAAGAAGGTATTAGGCACTCTTCGAGGTCCACAACTGTGATTCCCGGCCGAACTCGAGCTATATGAATTAGTCAGACAAACAAAGACAAAGAAAGCAAGGAGTTTGGGAAAAATTCATTGTTAAAAGACTTAAATAAATACAAACACTTGACTCACAGATAAATAGAAATAGGATGGGAGGTTCTAAGTTTTATAGCCTAAAGGATCACCCCGTGCAACATAAA
Source organism: Nicotiana attenuata (assembly GCF_001879085.1). Classification (NCBI taxonomy): domain Eukaryota; kingdom Viridiplantae; phylum Streptophyta; class Magnoliopsida; order Solanales; family Solanaceae; genus Nicotiana; species Nicotiana attenuata. Next base: position 75,871 of record NW_017671387.1, read on the forward strand.
TAATACTTTGTAACTCTCTCTGAATAGGGTGTTACTTATATTATTCAGCGGGCACAGACTATCATCTCCTGCTACCCGATTACTATCTTCAAGTTGTTACCTGAAGCGCACTAGTTCAATTATAAATCATGCACTACCCGTCCCAGGCCTATTGTCCAGGAGGCATGGGACCTCTACTTTTGGTGGTTCTAGACTTAACTTAGGCTGCTCAGAAAATGTCAAAACTAGGCGATATACAAAACACATTGGACTTCACTTATAGGCAGTTAAGGCTCAAGTTTGCCTCCACACTTAGGCAACAAATGCACGCAAGACAAATATTCCAGTTAAGAGGTTTTAGAACCTTAAACCCTATAGACATGATTGCTAGGTGACTTTGAATTAAAGTATGCGGGCCATTTCAGATGCAAGATATCGCTTGTAGAAGGGATGATATAGTTGTTATAAGCTGATTATTGAAATCGCAGGTTTCAAGTATTAAACCTATAGATGTTGTGCCTGGTTGATCTACGCAGTCTAAAGATAGAAAAAGCTGTTAGGAAAAGACCCAGAATTATCCATGCCCTCTAACAGTAGCATACATAAAACAGTAGTCGAGTGGTCTAGTATTAACTAATTATGGCAAGCAATTATTCCCTATAGGCATGATCTCTAACGTATAGTGCTTAGAGCCTTTTTATCATTATACTTAATGCTATAGATATGTTTTCTAGGTGAACAGTGCAAGACAATGGAAAAAGGAAGTGATCAAAATCCTATAGGCATAATTTCTAGTGTATCGTTGTTGCGACCAATACACTCACGCAAGTGCACGTGATCATCAAGTAATAAAGTAGTGAGTAGAGTATCGTTCCCACGAAGACTTGTGATTAACTGTTGACTGATTTAAAATCAATTAACTTATCTATCCAAGAAGTTTTCCACAAAATAGAGATATCACTAATTTGCTACCTAAATCATCAAGCAATAATGTAACTAGAATAATTAACCAAACAACCAGCAATTTTTGAGAAACACACAGTAAGAGAGGATATTCCAGGGTCACGGGCTGATTGACAATCGTGTTGTGTTCTTGGCTTAAAACGACTAATTGATTTATCTGGATTGTTGATTGACAGGGTTGATATTACTCATAAGAATCTGTCGAGTTCTTACTCGCCTATTCAAGCTAACTTAATGCCTATATGTCTATGGAATTAAGACTAACAAGAATGCATTTACAGTTCCTCTATTTCAACCAAGCAAGGCAATTGGGTATATGTCTATCCCAATTGCGAATCCGTTCCCCGATGCCCAGGTTCAAGAACTTGCCCTATTTAATTCTATTGCAATCTAAAGTTCCCACTTTCGAGTTCAACCAAAGATTCGTAGATAGTATTTCACTGTTAGCTACTCAGCAAAATAATTAAAATCAGAATTAAATAAACAACCCAATATGATAAACCAACTTTGTCGAATTAAACGTCAAACAACAACTTTCATGTTTCACCCATGACCCTAGAATAATGGAATTTAGCTAGTCATACTGATGTTCCACACAATAGGGTTCAATTTCATCACAAATAGCAAAAACAAAGGGAAGAAAAGAAGAACTTGATGATCAAATCTCCTCCTTGCCTCTTGCCTCTCGATACCTTGCACTAGCCTATGAAAAACGTGATTTCTACCTGTAAAACTTAAAACACGATGCATGCAAATATATATGGGTTATTGCAAGAATTTAAACATGATGCAAATTCCCTTTGGACCATAAAGGTTGTCTTTGGACGGTGAGGATGACGTCCTTAGACCATGACGTCCTGGGCCATGAATCATGTGATAGGGGATTCGCAGGCCATGAAAGATGTTCTCGGGCCATGAAAATGGTGCCTCTAAACTATGACGCCTTTGAATAATGATGTGCAATATTGAGAGATCCTCAGGCCATGACATAGTGTCTTCAAGCTATGAGGATGATGCCTTCGGACTATGATGCCTTTGGACAGAATGGCGATGTCTCATCCCATGAGATGCAAAGACATGATGGTGGGTCATATAAGAAGCGAAACAAGACAGATCTTAGTCTTGTTATAAGATTGGGGCAGAGCTTAGCCCTGGGAAGGCAAAAAATAGCATAGAATTGGGTATTATGCAAAGAAAGGCAGAGCTTAGCCTTATGTAGTATAGGAGGCAGGGCTTAGCTCATGCAAGGAAAGGAGACGGTGCTTAGTCTCATGCAATTAGGAGACAGTGATCATGCAGGGAAAAGCAAAGCTTAGCCTTATGCAATTGAGGAGGCAGGGCTTAGCCTCATGAAAAATGGGAGACAATGCTTAGTCTCATGCAATTAGGAGACAGTGCTTAGTCTCATGCATGGAAAGGAAGTGCTTAGCCTTATGCAGTTGAGGAGGAAGGGCTTAGCCTCATGCAAAAATAGGAGATAATACTTAGTCTCATGCTAAGAAATGAGACATGTCTTAGTCTTATGTAGGGAAAGGCAATGCTTAGCCTTATGTAGCTGAGGAGGTAGGGCTTAGCCTCATGCAATTAGGAGACAGTGCTTAGTCTCATGTAGAGAAAGGCAATGCTTAGCCTTATGCAATTGAGGAGGCAGGGCTTAGCCTCATGCAAGAATAGGAAACAATGCTTAGTCTCATGCAGGGAAAGGCAATGCTTAGTCTTATGCAATTGAGGAGGCAGGACTTAGCCTCACGCAAGAATAGGAGGCAATGCTTAGTCTCATGCAGGGAAAGGCAATTCTTAGCCTTATGCAATTGAAGAGGCAGGGCTTAGCCTTATGCAAAAAGGAGACAGGGCTTAGTCACATGCAAAGAAAATACAATGAGTGACAACAGAGTATTTCTTATCTGGAGACATGTTTGCGTTTGGCAATTTTGTCGTTATGAAGATAGTGATTGTGAAACGTGTGTATTTGCGAATACTCCTGTTATGTTCATTGTGCCTGCATCCAAAGAAAAATTGTGAGTTTTGCGAGGAAGGTTGGTTCGTGCTTTTTCTTCTATTTGCCCATGCTCCTGTCTTGAGAATCTGTTTGAGTTACCCTAGGTAACATATGGCTGTCATATAAATAAAGTTTTCGAAAAATAATATGCATGCATTTGATGAATGTAACTATTTAAAAACATAGTAGTATGCAATATCAAGAAAATTAGATGAACCAATGACTGTGACACTTTAGAGACATTGCGACTTCTCTGCACTAGAATTTTGAGGGTCCTCCTCAAAATTCTGGCCCAGTTTAATAAGCAGTTCTTTGACTGTTCTTCGAAAACGGCTGGACTTGCTTCAGAATTTTGAGGGTCCTCCTCAATATTCTGCCCCAGTTTCTGACCATGGAAAAATGAAGATTTTTATTAAGATGTGACCGAACCCACAGGGCTGCCTACGTACCCCCTCTTAAACGGGAATCAGGTCAAGCGTAGTTTAGTTACATCAAATGAATAAATGCAAACAATCCTAAACATAGTATCTCTTTATTGCGTCTGAATTGATAGGTTTTGGCCAAATTTCCCCGTCCATTTCTGCAAGTATGAGTGCTCCTCCTGTTAGCACTCTGTGAACCATGTAGGTCCCTTGCCAATTTGGTGAAAATTTCCCTTTGGCTTCATCTTGATGCGAGAAGATCCGTTTCAGCACCAGCTGCCCCGGTGTGAACTGTCTAGGTCTGACCCTTTTGTTGAAAGCTCTGGACATTCTGTTCTGATAAAGTTGACCATGGAATACTGCATTCATTGTTTTCCCATCAATGAAAGCTAATTGCACGTAGCGACTTCGTATCCATTCTGCGTCACGGAGTTCGGCTTCTTGTATAATCCTTAAAGAAGGAATTTTGACTTCGGCGGGAATGACAGCTTCAACACCTTAGACCAGCAAATAGGGGGTTTCCCCGGTCGATGTGTGGACTGTGGTACGGTACCCCAATAAGGCAAATGGTAATTTCTTGTGCCATTGCTTGTGGTTGTCTACCATCTTTCTCAATATTTTCTTGATATTCTTATTTGTGGCCTCCACGGCTCCATTAATTTGAGGCGTGTATGCTGTGGAATTCTTATGCTTGATTTTGAAGGTTTCACACATGGCTTTCATTAAGTCACTATTGAGGTTGGCGGCATTGTCGGTGATGATGGGTTCTGGTACCCCGAATCGGCAAATAATACGATCCCTGACAAAATCTGCGACGACTTTCTTGGTTTCAGCCTTGTAAGATGCAGCCTCAACCCATTTTGTGAAGTAGTCTATGGCAACTAAAATAAACCTATGCCCGTTTGAAGCGGCGGGTTCGATTGGGCCGATGCCATCCATTCCCCAAGCGGCAAAAGGCCAAGGAGCACTCGTTGCATGGAGTTCATTTGGTGGTACCCGTATCATATCTGCATGTATTTGGCACTGATGACACTTTTGGACATACCTGATGTAGTCTATTTCCATAGCCATCCAAAAATATCATGCCCTCAATATCTTCAAAACGAAACAGTTCATGTGTGGTCCGTAAGTTCCGGCATGTATCTCTTCGAGCAGTTTGGAAGCTTCCTCGGTGTCAACGCACCATAATAATCCTAGGTCTGGAGTCCTTCTGTATAGAAGTCCTCCACTTTGGAAGAAATGATTGGATAATCTTCGGAGTGTGCGTTTCTGAGTATGATTTGCATACTTCGGGTATTCTCCTTTTGCCAAGTATTCCTTGATATCATGGAACAACGGATTCCCATCCGTTTCTTCTTCAACATGAGCACAATTGGTTGGCTGATCATGGATTCTTACTGGAACAGGTTCGATGAAATTCTTGTTCGGGTGTTGTATCATGGAGGACAAAGTGGCCAATGCATCTGCGAACTCATTCTGGATTCTCACAACATGTTTGAACTCTATCTTTGTGAATCTCTTCATCAACTCTTGCACATGATAAAGATATAGTAGTATTTTGGTATTCTTTGTAGCCCACTCTCCTAGAACCTGATATACCAGAAGATCTGAATCACCAATTACCAGCAATTCCTGGATATTCATGTCAATGGCCAAATTGAGCCCAAGATGCAAGCCTCGTATTCTGCCATATTGTTGGTGCACGGAAACCTGAGTTTTGCGGATATCGGGTAATGCTGACCTGTCTTTGACACCAAAACGGCTCCAATACCCACTCCTTTGAAGTTCACGGCCCCATCGAAGAACATTCTCCAACCGTCATAAGTTTCGGTGATATCTTCTCCTACAAATGATACTTCTTCATCGGGAGAATACGTTTTCAGTGGTTCGTATTCTCCTCCTATAGGATTTTCTACAAGATGATCTGCTAATGCCCTTCCCTTGACTGCCTTTTGAGTTACATAGACAATATCAAACTCAGTCAACAGTATCTGCCATTTTGCTAGTTTCCTTGTAGGCATGGGTTTCTGGAAAATGTATTTCAGAGGGTCCATAACCGATATGAGATATGTAGTATAGGCATAGAATTAGTGCCTCAATTTTCGAGCTATCCACGCCAAGGCGCAGCAGGTGCGTTCCAGCAAAGAATAGCGTGCTTTATAGTGTATGAACTTCTTACTCAGATAGTATATGGCATGCTCTTTTCTCCCCGTCTTGTCGTGTTGTCCCAAGACACAACCGAAAGCCCCATCTAGTACGGACAGATAGAGTAGCAGAGGTCTCCTAGGTTCTGGCGGGACCAGGACTGGTGGCATGGACAAATATTCCTTGATTTTGTCAAAAGCTTTCTGCAGTCTTCAGTCCAACTTGTTGCGGCATCCTTCTTTAACATTTTGAAAATTGGCTCACAGATCACGGTCGATTGTGCTATGAAGCGGCTAATGTAATTGAGACACCCCAAGAAACTCATCACATCTTTCTTGTTCTTTGGAGGTGGCAAATACTGGATAGCTTTGACCTTTGACGGGTCTAGCCCTATTCCTCGGCGGCTGACGATGAATCCTAACAACTTCCCGGCAGGGACCCTAAAAGCACATTTTGCAGGGTTCAGTTTCAGATTGTACCTTCGAAGCCGATCAAAGAACTTTCTCAAATCCACTATATGATCTGTACCCTTCTTGGATTTGATGATGACGTCATCAATGTACACTTCTATATCCTTGTGTATCATGTCGTGGAAAATGGTTGTCATGGCTCTCATATAAGTGTCTCCAGCATTCTTCAGGCCAAATGGCATCATTTTATAGCAATACACACCCCATGGTGTAATAAAGGCTGTCTTTTCCACATCTTCTTCATCTATCCAGATCTGATGATATCCCGCGAAGCAATCTACAAAGGATTGGAGTTCATGCTTGGCATAGTTGTCGATCAGTATGTGTATATTGGGCAGCGGGAAATCATCTTTGGGACTTTCTCTATTTAAATCCCGATAGTCGACACATACTCTGACCTTCCCATCCTTCTTCGAAACTGGCACGATGTTAGCCAACCAGGTAGGATATTCGATCACTCTGAGAACCGTAGCTTTGATCTGCTTGGTGACTTCCTCTTTCATTTTCAGACCCATATCTGGCTTGAACTTTCTAAGTTTCTTCTTTACAGGCGGACACATCGGATTGTAGGTAGTATATGAGCCACAATAGACGTGCTCAGACCGGTCATATCATCATAAGACCATGCAAAAATATCTTCATACACTTTCAGGAAATGGGTGTACTCTTATTTCTCTGATGGTGACAGGTGAATGCTCATGCGAGTTTCTTTGACTGTTTCGGAATCTCCCAAATTGACTATCTCGGTCTCGTCCAGATTAGAATTAATCTTGTTCTCAAAATTTTCCACTTCTCCGACAATTTCCTCAGGTATTATATCTTCTTCTTCTATTTCCTCAGAATCACTATCCTTATGTTGCATTGTCTCATTACATGTCACAGTTGTTGGTTCATCAGGATAAGTAATAATAATGTTGTAGAGAAATATAAAGGATAATAATGAATACTAAAATAGCAATGCATTAAATAAATCTTGAAAACATCAAACAAGTACGGCTCGATGACTCGAGCAATTATTTCAAAACAAAGTACTGAAAATGTCTTAAATACTTAAAATTGCTTTTAAAAATAGATAATGCTAATTGCCAGGGTACCCAGAAACTTGACGGGCCCGGGACGGTGCGGCAGTCCAGTTCCTGAGAACAGCTCCTTTTCCCACGGTCTGAATAGTAAGGTCTTCCTCCTCCTCCTCCTCAACTATTGCACTGCAATCCATGTTTCCATCCTCTAGAAATAGGTTCCTTAGGCCAGCTAAAGCTTCATCTTCTTCAGATCCCCATATCATGTCAGTTTGTTGAAATGTCTGGTGCAAATGCGGTATTGGCTGCTCAAAAGGATAATAAGGACCACACCATGGCGCCGACCAATCATTGTTCTCCAGCCAGGTGTACTGATATCCAAGTCCAAAAGTCGTACCATGGCGCTTTAACTGTACCGTCTTGGTAATCCCTTGGAGACTATTGTTAAAACCCTTGCCAGGTTCATACCCTGTCCATAAAAATATGCTTTCAATCTTGTTGCTTCACCATTTATCTTTCTCAATCGCGTTGACACGCTCAATGCGATGGTACGTCTCTCCACCCAATTTCCTTCTACTCTCAACAACCGGAATAGTTTGATTGGTGTAAATGGGATTACTTCCATCCCCGTGGATCATTACTTCCTGATGATTCCATTCGAACTTCACGGCCTGGTGTAGAGTAGAGGCTACGGCCCCAGCAGCATGTATCCAAGGTCGTCCCAACAGCAAATTGTATGTGGCGGATATGTCCAATACTTGAAATTCAACATCAACAAGTCGGGCCCATCTGCAAACAAAGGTTGGTCTCCCCAATCGTGGCCCTTTGGGACCCATTGAATGCTTTCACATTCATAGTTCCTGCTCGTATCTCATGCAAATCTTTACCCAACCTCTTCAAAGTAGTCAGCGGACATATGTTGAGACTCGAACCCCCATCTATCAGGACCCTGGCGATGAATTTGTCCTCAAACTGCACTGTGATATGTAGTGCTTTATTGTGACTCAGTCCTTCCGCTGGCAGTTCGTCTTCGTGAAAAGTGATCTGGTGGCTCTCCAATACCTGCCCTACCATATTGGCCATCACCCCACTGGTAATGTTGTTGGGTACATAAGCTTCATTCAACACTTTCATCAATCATTCCTATGCGCTTCGAAGTTCTGCAGTAGTGATAGAATGGATATATGAGCAGGGGTTTTGTTCAGATGATCAACCACAGAATACTCTCTTGCTTTCACCTTTCTCCAAAGATCATCCAGGCCAGTTTCGATGATAAGCGGCTTGGAAGCGGCTTCCTTGCTTGTTCCTCCTAAATGCTCGGGTGTGTAAACCCTACTAGTTCTGGTCAGGCCTTGTGCTGCACCTGTTTCCTCCATTTTCCCCTTTCCTTTCCTTCTTGCTTCTGCAGTATAGTCCCAAGGTATAGCATTGGACTTAAAGGACAGTGTAGGTGCTACCGTCACGGTGAAGGATGTGGTCACTTCCACCTCAAACGGAGTTGGGGTGGCTGAGGGTGTTGTTACTTCAACCTCAAACGGAGTCGGTGCGGCTACTTCAACCTCAATCGGTGACTGAATCTACACCACAATAGGTGTAAGAGTGACTGGAGGTATTTTAGGTTCAGCCCCTTCACGAATGAGTCCAATTGACCCTTCCGGATTCCATTCTTCATCGGTTTCTATCACATTTACCCCCTCGCCCCTTTGATCCGGGAGAGGATTGTTGCGAATATTAGGTGTAGCCTCTTTTGCTTGTATAACCTTGGTGTCAATCAATGTCTCGATCTTATCCTTCAAAGTGTGACATTCATCGATAGTATGACCCTTCATGCCCGATTGGTAGGCACATGTCTTGTTTGGATTGACCCACCGAGAGGAGTTTTCCATGGAAATGGCGGGAATAGGAGTTACATAACCGGCAGCCTTTAGTCTTTCATACAATTGGTCGATGGGTTCAGCAATCGGAGTGTATTGTCTGGGCAGTCTACGGTCAGAATTTGGTGTAGGTTTTTGGTAATTTTGGCGGGCTGGTGGGGAGTTGTAAAATACTGGCTGGGTGTTATAAGTATGGTAAGTGGTAGTAGGTTGTTGGCATCTGGGAGGCGAAGGCTGATATGTGGGTGGGGGTGTTTTGTATGTGAGAGGAGACTTTGGACCTTGGGCCACCATCACTGCCCCTACTTTCTTCTTTTTAGAAATACCGCCCGACTGCAAAGCTTTGTTTGTACCGTGGAGTGCCTCAAAATTTGTGACCATTCCGCTCTTAATCCCCTCTTCTATTCTTTCTCCTAACTTGATGATGTCAGAAAATTTATGGTTCTCAATAACCATCAGTCTCTCATAATACAACGGATCCTGAGCTCGGACAAACAACTTATTCATCTGTTCTTCTTCTAGTGCTGGCCTTACTTTCGCAGCTTCAGACCTCCACCGAGTAGTATACTCAAAGAAAGTTTATGTTGGCTCCTTCTTAAGATTTTGAATGTAGAAGACGTCTGGCGCATTTTCCGTATTGAACCTGAACCGATCCATAAAATCTGATGCCATGCTTACCCAGTTAACTCATTTCTTCAGGTTTTGACTGATGTACCAGGAAATGGCGTCTCCAGTGAGGTTCCTCATGAACAACTTCATACGGATTCTTTCATCTTTACCAACCCCTATGAGCTTGTCACAATATGTTCTCAAATGTACCTTCGGATCACCTGTCCCATCAAACATTTCGAACTTAGGATGTTTGTAACCCTCTGGTAGTTCTACGTCCGGCTGAATACACAAATCCTCATAATTCAAACCTTCGACACCTTTACTGCCTTCAACACCTTGGACTTGACTAGTAAAGTTTCTTGCGCTCCTCTGCCATGTTCTTGATGAGCAGGTTCTTCTCAGTGGACTCTGTTGTTTTGTTGTGGAGTGTGGGGTAAGGTTTCCACGTATATAGGGTTGCTTTGATGGACTCCAGGAATTTGGGCGTAGTGGTGGTCGTTGGTTGAGTTTTGGGTATCAGGGATAGGTTGTGGTGCGTTCTGAGGAGTGTGGTAGGTGGTGGTTTATGGATACTAGGTCGGATGGTGATGATGTTATGGAGGGGTAGGTACTGGTGAAGGATTAGGATTTTGAGGAGGTGTTGCATACTGATGAGATGTGGGAGGATTTTGTTGGTTTTTTGTGTTATGGGGAGGTGCTGGGTTTTGGGCATTTTGTTGGTTGACGTCGGGGACGTTCGGGGTAAGGGAAAGGTTTGCCAAGTTTCAGATCTGCTCAAGTTCCCCTTGTAACTCCAGTATTTTCTGTTCTAACCGTAGGACCAAGTCATTCTGTGCCGGAGTACTCCGACCATCTAAAATCTCGACATTCTCTGCATGCGTAGCGTTGTCTTTCCTGATACCACTCATATTGTCCATTTTAGCTTTTCCCTTGCTTTTAGGATCACTTGGAAGAGGAGGAGATGGAGGACCGCTAGATCTGGTATGATATGCTGATGATGCAAGTATGCACGAACCAACCTTAGGGGATGGGAATAAACAAAGAAAAGAAGAAAACAAAAGGTAAACAAGTTAGTAAGGAGTATTAAAGGGATATTTGCGGAATTTAAACACATATTGCGGAATTATAAATTCGCGTCCGAGTTTGGGGACCTCATTGTGCCTGAGGTAGGCCTAAGCGACATATAGATTTGGAGAAAATCGATGCCAATAACTGTGTCATTTCATTAATATGATAAATGAACTGCATCTATACTAAACGACAATAATTATAAAAAGTCACTAATGACATTTGCCTTATTACAACCAAAGTCTAAACGAGTCTAGAAAGCAAATAAAAACATCATTCCTATTCTATTTGGTCCCAGAGGGACCTTCTCCATGTTTGGCCTTCTTTGCTCCATCGATCAGATTCCCTAGGTCGCGCATGTCTAGCTGCAGATACGCCCTTGCTAGATGTCCTCCTGAAATCTCGACATTCTCTGCATGCGTAGCGTTGTCTTTCCTGATACCACTCATATTGTCCATTTTAGCTTTTTCCTTGCTTTTAGGATCACTTGGAAGAGGAGGAGGTGGAGGACCGCTAGATCTGGTATGATATGCTGATGATGCAAGTATGCACGAACCAACCTTAGGGGATGGGAATAAACAAAGAAAAGAAGAA
>NW_017671387.1:87040-128345 GCF_001879085.1 Nicotiana attenuata
TTAGCCGAAATGAGGGAAAAATATATCCATATTAGAGGTCGCATCGACCCAACCTAAAGAGTCTAAGGGCCAATACGTAAGAGCTTAAGGGCCAGCCTAAAGAGCCTAAGGGCCAATGCGTAAGAGCCTAAGGGCCAGCCTAAACAGCCTAAGGGTCGATGCGTAAGAGCCTAAGGGCCAGATTAAAGAGCCCAAGGGCCAATCTAAAGTGCTTAAGGGCCAATGCATTAAAAACTTGAGGGTCGAACCCCGAACAGATAATTGTTATAAATCATTCGTCGAACATAAAAACTTGAGGGGTTTATATCATAAGTCGAATCGACATCAAACTGGTCATCGACGAACATCAAAATTTGCTCTAACAAAGGCAAAGGGAAGACAAGAAATAACGAAAATCCAAGATCATTATATATATTATAAAGGTCCACAAACATATTTGCCAGTCTCGCGCCTGGAACCCTCACACAGAAAATGAGCAAATAAAAACCTAATCTACCGCCGCGGTCACTTGCCCGGACGGAGCTCCCTCAGAAGATGTGCCTTCAACGGCTTGGGCCTCGACCCCCAGAACTTCAACGGCCTCATCCCCCTCGGGGACTTCGCCTTCATCGTCATCACCCTCCGAGCCGCTGGTCGAACCACTGTCTGAACCAACATCGGAGGAAAGTAGAGCTGTCGATTCTTCCTCTAGGGCCTTCACCCTCTCGATCTTAGCAGACAAATCGATGCCCCCTGCATGTACATCCTCGAGAGCCTGTCTCCGAGATCTCAATCGGGCATGCTCCAGGGCCCGAGTCAATTCAAGCTCAGCCTCTTCAGACACCTTCCTGGTCCGAGCATTTGCAGCAGCAGCATCTTTTCGGTACGAGGACATGAGCCCATCAGCTTCGGACTTGGCTGCAGATAGTGCAGCGATCGATTCAGCAAAAAGATCTTACTACTATCCGCCCTCGCATCTTGAAGATGATGCTCAGCGGAGATGAACTCCCCCTGAAGGGCATCTCTCTCGGAGGCTATCTTGTCCACACGCTGCTTGAGTCCGAGAATCTCAATATCCCTAGCTCCGAGCCCCTCCCTCATCAGGACATCTTTATTCTCAAGCTGCAAAGATCAACCCAAAGGTATTAAGGGTCGAAGTCGGACAAGCACGAAAATAAAAACATACGAAAATTGTATTACCTGCTCAGCAAGATCAGTCTGCCTCGAGACACCATCTCCAAATGAGTCCGAAGGTCATGAAGATCTTCCTCCCTTTTGGTTAAAAGAGCTCTGAGCTCGTCAGCCTCTAATAAGAGCTTCCTACACTCTTCCTCATAGCGGGTTGACTCAGCTCGGGACTTAGCGATGGGCCGATTGAAAAGCACTATAGCCTGAAAGCATGAAAGAACAAAATCAAGTAAGATGAGGATCGAATCTCGAAGCGCAGTCGATGACAGATCACCTGTTTGCATAGCCTCTCAACTTCCCCGAGAATGAACGAGACGTTAAGTTCGGGATTTTCTTCGACTCCAGTGAAGAATCCTTCAAACATGTCATTCTTCCCAAGGGACGCCCCCACATCGGAAGTCTTTCTATTATGGGCATCCTGTATCTCCCTCGATGAGAATGTCGGACCCAACGGAGAGCCACCCACATCAATAACTCAGCTGGATCGATCGGGGCCTTCTCTTGCCTCCGAGAAGCCTCAGAGCTGGGGTCCCCTAACTCATCTACCAAATGCCCCTCAGCTCGGGGAATATTTTGGTCGCCGACCGGCTCAAGGGCATCATCTGATCCCCTCTCGAGAGCCTCTTCGGCCCGAGGTGGGGCAATATCAGCAACTCCTAGTTTGGGAGCCTTTAACTCAGCAGCCGTCGGCCCAGCATGACCCGAAGCAGGCGCACTTCCTCTTCCCCCGAGCGCTAACGGGGAGTCATCCTTCTCTTCGCCCCCAGCTCGGGGCTCCCTGCTGCTTCCGAAGTTAGGGCCGCTGAATCAACTTGAGACTTTTGAGCTTTCGCCTTCTTCGATTTCGAGGATTTGGTCGGCGATTTTCTCTTTCTCTTCTTCTCCTTAGCAAGTTTTGAGGTATCCGCTCACCGGAGGAGGTTTCCCTCATCAAAGAGGCATCTCCCAGGCCTGTACAAACACAAAGGGTAGGTACGAAAAATGAGAATACAGTCGACGTGTACCTCCTGTAACAAGCTCAAGTACGGTAGAAGAAAAACATCACCATGATTTTTAGCTTCCATTCGGGCCCTGGCCAGATCGTGCCACACGCGCTTAGCATACGGGCAAGTGGAATCAAGCTGGCGAACCCAGCTCGAAAGATCCTTAACCACGCCAGGGTACCACTCGGTAGCTGCATCATCGAAGGAAGTGAGTTCAAAAGGGAAAATGACCCAAAGAAAAGAAAGAAAAATATTTAATCAATGTATTCACTTACGATTCATATTCCATTCCTCGGGGAATGGCATCCTTTCAACAGGAATGAGATCCGAGGTCCTAACTTGGATAAAGTGGCTCATCCACCCCTTGTCCTTGCCTTCGTCGGTATAGGCAAAGAAAGCCTTCGGAGCCCAACGTTGAAGCTTAATCAGACCAACTCGATAAAGTTGTGGGTTGTACATCCTAATCAGATGGTCAAGGGTAAAAGGTACCCCCTCGACCATGTTTTCAAGGTGCCTAATCATGTAAACAACGCGCCGGAATGATGCATGAATTTGGCCGAGCGTCACCCGGTATTGTCCGCAGAAATCAAGGATTACGGGGTCTATCGATGGCGAGGATGGTTCTATCGGACCTAGGGTAAAAGATATGTGTATACACTGAGGAAACTCGAGTTGTGTGTCGTTATATCTTCATCTCGAGAAGGAACCTCCACTTGCACCACCTCTCCCCACGGGCAGTTGGCTTTCACTTTCTCAATGTCATTTATTAGGCTAATGTATCGGGATATGGGTTCGCACCGCCCCAGCTTCGAAGAAGGCTTGTCAACCGTGAAATCGGAGGATGTCTCACAAAGTCCAGGGATGCACTCCTCAAGACGAGGAGGCACTATGGCCTTGTCCTTGGATGAGCGTGAGGACGAAGAAGCTTTATCACTTTGAGGAACGGTTCTAGAGGTCTTCGCCATTCTACTAAAAGATTTCAGAGGAAAAGAGAAAAATTGGATGAGAAACGAACGCAGGAAAGAAGTAAGGAGAGTTGTTGAAAGTTCGGAGATATGGTGAAGAGTAAGGAGTAAAGGATTGGAGTATTTATAAGGGCCAGTAATGCGCATTGGGAAAAAACAAAGGACGGCCAGCCGTCGTAATCAGTTCGAGGCTTTTCGAGAGCCGTGCGAATGTGACTTTGGAACATCCATTTTGTCACATCAACCGCTCGCGTGACGTAACTGACATAATGGTAGAGGCATTGAAGAATTGGAGAATTCAAATCGTTCCTTGTTATTTCATTCTAAGGAACGCAGGGACTATCTGTATACGGCCAAAGCCGGAGAGTTCGACTTTGGGGCTACTGTGGCACTCCACGCCCGACTTCGAAGAGCTCGAAATGGGATTTGAAGGAAGACCCCGAGGTGCTTCCCTTGAGGGGGCATATCAAAGGTCAATCTCGGAGCAGCTCAGGTCGGTGATCGTCATGGAAAGGGGGAAACCCCCGAGAGCACGCGATGAGGACTGACAGAGTCTGCAAGAATAGTACAAATCCGTACTGAGCCGTTGTACAGCTGTACTAGTAGCATTTCTTCGTCATTTATTAGACATGTACTGTGTTGGGATTCACCCCTCCTATAAAAAGGAGACCCTTGTCATTTTGTAAGAACACGATACATTGATTTACAATACAACATTCTCTGCTCTTGCTTAAACAATCGTTCTACACATTTATTGCTTATTCTTTCATTGTTCATTCGTTGTCCTTCATTTATTGCTCATTATTAACTGCAAAAGGCTTCATTATCATTGTTTCTACATCAGTAAGCTCACTACCAGCTTCCCAAAGCAAGCCTCGAAGCCCCTGCTCCAGCCAACTCGAGGCTCGATTTTGTGACAACTTTGGTTCGCTTTCCTTATTCTCTTTATTTACACTTAGCATCTATTGCCTAACAACTAGTATTAAAATAAATCACGTATTTCTAGAACCACAAAATCAAATATAATTGTCGTTACCATTTTCAAGGTAAACAATAGGAGCATAAGGATAGATCCCCCTCAATCCGATTAGCACTAGATGAGGAGCATCTCTCAACCTGATGATGAATTCACTGCTAGGGAACCACTCGAACATCCAATGTACCTTGTCATCAGTCAGATTGCTGAAGAAATGTGCCCAGCTCACAGACTAACTCATCATTTTTCCTAAAACCCCTCATTTTCAAGAAACCTCGAGAGGTGTGATTTTTCGGTACCAACAAACCAGGGCTATCCCATGGGAGCCCAGCGAAGCCTCCTATTTCTTCTAAAAGGGGAGTCACTTCTATGTCGCCATAACAGAAGACGACTCTCTTCTCATCCCAAAACATGGTGGTGGCCTCAATTAATGCATTGTTTGGCTGAATGTCTAACAAGGAGGGTAAATTTCCGTGGACTCTTTTCACATGATTTTTATCACTTGGTAAGAGATTTTTCCACCAATCTAGTAGCAAAGGTGGGATATTTCGAACCATGTCGAACCTGGGGACTTCGTGCCTCATTTCTGCAAAACAAATAAAGTTAGCCCTTTCCCCCTCCAGATTTGGCTATTTACACGATAATGATCAACATATTGGCATGTTTTCTCCAAATAATGCACAGATCATGATTGTGTCCAATGGGATTATGGAAATCCCGGCGGACTTTGGACAAGGCTTGGGTTAGCGAGTTATTACGTGGATAGCGTTCTAACCCATACTAGGTTTGGACATGATGCATGCACAGTTAATATTAGAGTTGGGGTTTCTAGAAGAGTCTAGACCGGTACCATCAAACGGACAACTTGAGAGGGAAAGGCACAGAACCATCGAATGCACCACTGATCAACTAGTTTTACCGAAAAATTTGAAGGGTGATTGAGGAAGAGTGCGGACACTCATCAAGCGCCGCTATGGTATTAATTATGCATGAGTGAAATATGATGTCTTGGAGCAAACAGACATGAAAGAAAAATGCATGTAATGACAAAATTGAGCAGAGATTTGCATACTAATGCGAATTCAAATAGGAAACTTGGGAAAATGGTGTACAGGTAGCAATAAAAGGGAAATGGGAGCGGGATATTCATGTAACAACAAAACAATAACAGATACGTTTGTTAGAGAAGACTAATTCATTCAAATCAAATTCGCTATGGTAAGAGCCTAAGATTTCCCAAGCAGAGTCGCCATGCTGTCGCGCCCCCTTTTCTTGCGATATTAGGTTTCGACACGTGAAAAATCTTTTAAGGAAGGTAATAAAAGAGAGAGTCGCCACCTAATGGGTTTGAGGTGCGTTAGGGCACCTATTTGCAAAGAACTCTGGTTTAACCAGTTTGCGTCACCAAAGATTGGGTAAGGGCTCAAATTACCTCGAAGAGAAGGTATTAGGCACTCTTCGAGGTCCACAACTGTGGGTCCCGGCCGAACTCGAGCTATATGAATTAGTCAGACAAACAAAGACAAAGAAAGCAAGGAGTTTGGGAAAAATTCATTGTTAAAAGACTTAAATAAATACAAACACTTGACTCACAGATAAATAGAAATAGGATGGGAGGTCCTAAGTTTTATAGCCTAAAGGATCACCCCGTGCAACATAAATAATACTTTGTAACTCTCTCTGAATAGGGTGTTACTTATATTATTCAGCGGGCACAGACTATCATCTCCTGCTACCCGATTACTATCTTCAAGTTGTTACCTGAAGCGCACTAGTTCAATTATAAATCGTACCTTATGCGTGCACTACCCGTCCCAGGCCTATTGTCCAGGAGGCATGGGACCTCTACTTTTGGTGGTTCTAGACTTAACTTAGGCTGCTCAGAAAATGTCAAAACTAGGCGATATACAAAACACATTGGACTTCACTTATAGGCAGTTAAGGCTCAAGTTTGCCTCCACACTTAGGCAACAAATGCACGCAAGACAAATATTCCAGTTAAGAGGTTTCAGAACCTTAAACCCTATAGACATGATTGCTAGGTGACTTTGAATTAAAGTATGCGGGCCATTTCAGATGCAAGATATCGCTTGTAGAAGGGATGATATAGTTGTTATAAGCTGATTATTGAAATCGCAGGTTTTAAGTATTAAACCTATAGATGTTGTGCCTGGTTGATCTACACAGTCTAAAGATAGAAAAAGCTGTTAGGAAAAGACCCAGAATTATCCATGCCCTCTAACAGTAGCGTATATAAAACAGTAGTCGGGTGGTCTAGTATTAACNTCTTTCGAGATCACTATATCTTCTGAATTTTTTTTCTAGTACTATATGTTTGTGTTTGTATTTCTGCTTGTTTGTGTGATCTTCTGGGTTATTCCCCAATTTCTATGCTTTAATTTTGTTCTAACGTTCCACTGATTCTGTGATCTCTTACTTAGGGTTCTTTGGTTTTGTGCCTATTGTGTTTAAATAGGTCTAATTGTTTTCTATTTACTAAATGTTCTGCTGATTCTGTGCATCTCTTCGAATCCCTGATTTTTGTATATGATTTCTTTGGAGGTTTTCCACTGATTTGAGTCACTTCCTTGTTTGTGAGATGCTTTCCTTACTTGGTGCTGATTCCCTGTGATTTTCAATCTCATCCGTGACTTCCTAAACCAATTTTTTCAAAAATCAGTCTGTAATCCGTCTGTTTATGTGCACAATATACTTTTATTTTACTTTCCTTGTAATTATTTTGTACTTAGTCCCTATTACATGCATCATGCTATTCCTGTAAGAAAATATCAGTCTTGCAAAAAATCTTCCTTATTTGATGCAATTTGTACCGTTTGAGCTATGACTCCCTAATTAAGGAAAATCCGAGTCTTTAATTGATTCTAATAGGTACTCTTTCCATAATTGTAATCAGTCTATACGTATTACCTTATTTTTCACTTATTTTCAAAACTATAAATGCCCTACCCTCTCTTTAGCAGAGACACAGGAACAAAAAATTCATTGTTCTGAACTCTCTCTTACACACATAAGCATACTCAGTGTTCTCTCTTGTTTTCTACACATCCTCTCTCACTTTCCCTGTTGACTACTGATTACTCAGTCGGTTGAAAGCCAAGACTGAGTGATTTTGGGGCTGCTCTACTATTCTACTGCTCTATACATTGCTACTTGCTTGGTCTGCATACTACTGCTCACTTCCCTGCACACTACTGCTCTATATTATCTCATCCTCGACTGGTATGCCCTCTATTTGATCTACAGCTTCCAAAACAATATGTTTTTATACATACTGCACTTTATTTTGTTTCTTCTATGCTTTTACTTATGGTTCTGCTGTTCTTATTGCAACTAACATGCCCCTGTGTTAGTTCATTAATGTGACTATCCTTCTCTTAATTCAGCATGCCTACTGATTTGCTTAATGCATGTTCTCCCCTACCCCCTAGCCCCAGTACATTGTCAGCATGTAATCCTGAGCCCTTTTGGTTGAAACCTGGTGTGACTGTCTAAGTGTCCTGAAATGTTGTCTGTGTTCCTACATGTGAACTATTTGTCCCCATTCCCCCTTTTCCCTGTTTGTGTTTACTTCCCTGAACTATATGTGGTATTTTGGTTCTGAGGTTGTCAGAATTGTCACATTGTTTTCTTTCAAAACTGGTTCTATATGGATCATTTTTAAACTGTTTTTCAACTCAATTTCTTTAAAAACTCTATCACACACTCTCACTACTCCTAGAGTTTAGGTTCTACCCCCTTCGTGTAAGCATTGCCTTGAGTACCTTTGAGTACCCATTGAACTTTGATGCACAAGGCTGGTAATTCCACACTGCACTTGTTCAACATTTTGGTAGTGTTTGGGTGCTGGTATTGGCCGAGGACCCCAATGGGCCCTTAGGGAGCTTTGCCGCACCCAAACCATGGCCAAGGCTGTGAAACTCGAAAGAAGTGAGGTTGGAAGATTGGGCCTGGTTGAAGGCTCCCTATAGAGTAACTTCTTATTTTATTTTTTCATTATGTAATTCAGCTATCATGGTTTGTAATAACTTGTAAACAATTGATTGGGGCTATAGTGAAATTGGGTGGGATTATGCATGTTTAGTTTAACTAATGGGTAGAGAACATGTCTATAGGGCTTTACTTACCTATTTGTGCATTAGAAACCATGTGTAGGACATGCATCTTACATCTAGATATCCTGTTTTAGGCTCTTTACTTTCAGATTGTCATACTCACTTTGTAATCAGTTAGTAATCGGCAAACAACTGTCATAAAATTACTACTGCATTTAGAGACCCTACTTTAGGAGCTTTATGTGCATTAGATATCATGTTACTTAGGATTTTATTTCATCTGAGTTGCAATTGTTGAACGCCTCGCCAGTTTGTTTAATTTAATAACACAAGTCTGGGCTAAAACTGCGTCTTCTCTTTAAAACTGGAACTAATATGCATGTTCACCTTTTCAAATAGGCAATACATACGACGTCTAGGCAAGCCTTAGGCTAATAATAACAAAAAAAAATTGATTGATCTTGTTTTACCAGTTTCAGACTACTCAGCCTTTTAAAACTTTCCCAACTCTGTTTTTTTATCTGTCTCTCTGAAGTTCCCTCTTCCTTTATTTGCTTTTCATCCTTTCTTGTAAAACTCTTTAAATCTTTCTTTTCAGAAAATTCTGCCCTCTCTACTTATCTTCACAAGTTTTCAACTTATTGCAATATGATATGCAAATCCTTATTTGAGCCTTACTTGTAAAGTCACAATTGTAACATGGCCGGGACCACACTAGTGGATCTTGAGGGGTACCTAACACCTTCCCCTCGAGATAATTTCTAGCCCTTACCCTAATCTCTGGTTTCTTCAATTCAAACCCTTGTTAAAGTGTCCAAATGCACTATAATCATTAGGTGGCGACTCTCCAATTCCAAAACCCAATTCTCGCAGGGGAACAGAGTTGTCCTCCCAAATGAACCCGATTTCACCTTAGAAAAAGGGGGCGTCGACAGTGGGAAATTGGGTGTTTTGGATAGAACCTAGGTTTTTTCAAAAATTGGGGATTTGGAACTCAATTTGAGGTCCGATTTCAAAACAAATTGTATATTTGAGTTCGTGGGGGAATGGGTAATCGGGTTTTGATTCGAACCTCGGGTTTTGACCACGTGGGCCCGGGGGCGATTTTTGACTTTTTGGGTAAAACTTTGGAAACTCATTTTCCTGCATTGGGGCTGATTCATTTAGTGTTTATTAATGTAATTAAGTAATTTGTGATTAGATACGAGCGAATTGGCGGTGGAATCAAGGGGTAAAGCTATAATTGAGGCTTGAGTTGTGTTCAAGGCATCGAGGTAAGTGTTTGGTCTAACCCTAGCTTGAGGGATTAGGAGTTGAGTCATATTTGCTATGTGTTTCTTTTTTAGTACGATGTATAGGCATGGTGACGAGTATCTATACGTCGGTTTCGAGCATGACCGTGAGTCTTAAATTGATATTTGTTGTATTCTCGAATAATACTATGGTTGCAATGGTGAGTAGATCCGTGGTATTGAGCAAAGGCTTAGCTTATTTTCGTAGAAGTTATTTATGAGTTAGAAATGGTGATAATAGAGATGATTAGAAGTTGAATTGAGGTTGGTTATAGCTGGTTCTCCCTTGCCGTGACGAATATACTTGTACTGTTGAGTTCCCTTGCCGGGATAGAGTGTTTTATGGTTAATCCCTTGCCGGAATTTTTGTCATGATTACTGTAAGCTGTATATTTGGAATGGGTTGCGCGCCGCAATATTTTTATTTATGTATATATATATGGATCGGGTTGCACGCCGCAACATATATTATATTGGATCGGGTTGCACGCCGCAACATATATTATATTGGATCGGGTTGCACGCTGCAACAGACATTATATTGGATCGGGTTGCACGCCGCAACAGATATATTATATTTATTGGATCGGGTTGCATGCCGCAACAGTTATATATATATATACACATATGGATCGGGTTGCGCGCCGCAATAGTAGTGTTATTATATTGTTTTAGATACCGTACTGTTCCTTCATATTGATTTAGTTTCTGCTAAGTTGGATTGTTTCCCGAGGCATGTACCCCCTCCCTTTTAACTGCTCCTTACTTGTTATTTTTTTTGCAAAATATTATATATATATCCGCCACAGGTTTATCTGAAGTCTGGTCCTAGCCTCGTCACTACTTCGCCGGGGTTAGGCTAGGCACTTACCAGCACATGGGGTCGGTTGTGTTGATACTACACTCTGTGCTATTTTGCATAGATCCAGGTACCGGAGCAGCATACGGTGCACAGCAGTAGCTCGGGAGCCAGCCTTCAGTCCACGAGATACCGAGGTAGTCCTGCAGGCGTCCGCAGGCCCGGCATCTCTTCTATCTATTCTGATGCACAGTTTCCTTTTGTATCCGAGACAAACTTTATTCCTTGTTTCACACAGTTGTATGTAGCACTCTTAGATAGTCCGTGAATGTTGTGACACTAGTTATGGGTAGAGGCATATGTGGATTTTTCCTTATTATTTTGGTTTATTTCGTTAAAGTCTTCCGCTAAATTACGAATTCCGCTGTTGTTACATATTTATTTCCTGTTACTTAAACTGTTAAAAAAATTGATTTTAAAGCAAAGTATTTATGGATTCTAAATATGTGGCTTGCCTAGCTTCTACGAGTAGGTGCCATCACGACTCCCGAGGGTGGAAATTCCGGGTCGTGACATTTAGCTGTTGCGCCCAAGTTCAAACTTGGTCCGAGCCTCGTCCAATTAACACCTATGGCCGCCTAAGCCCCGCCAAAATATACTACCAAGTTTGGAATCATAAAACAGACTCGCTCAAACTCTCGGAACACACAAAACAACATCAAAACTAAGAATCACACCCCAAACCAATTGAATCAAAAATATGAACTTCAAGTTCTTCAATTTACTCCCAATGCGCCGAACGTACTTAAACTACTCGGAATGATACCAAATTTTCTGTGCAAGTCGTAAACGATATTATGGAACTATTCTCACTCTCGAAATCCCATTTGGACCTCAATATCACCAAAACCTACTGTCGCACCCCTTTTTCTCGCAAAATAGGGTTTCGACACGTGACGACTCTTTTAAGGAAGGTATTAAAAGAGAGAGTTGCCAGTTTGAGGTGCGTTAGGGCACCTATTTGCAAATAACTCTGGTTTAACCAGTTTGCGTCACCAAAGATCGGGTAAGGGCTAAAATTACCTCAAAGAGAAGGTGTTAGTCACTCTTCGAGGTCCACAACTGTGGGTTCAGGCCGAACTTGAGTTATATGAATTAGTCAGATAAACAAAGACAAAGAAAGCAAGGAGTTTGAGAAAATTCATTATTTAAAGACTTTAAATAAATACAAACACTTGACTCACAGATAAATAGAAATAGGATTGGGGGTCCTAAGTTTTTTGGCCCAAAGGATCACCCCGTACAACATAAATAATACTTCGTAACTCCCACTGAATAGGGTGTTACTCATATTATTCAGCCGACACAGACTATCATCTCATGCTACCCGATTACTATCTTCAAGTTGTTACCTAAAGCGCACTAGTTGAGTTATAATCGTACCTTATGCGTGCACTACCCGTCCCAGACCTATGGTCCAGGAGGCATTGGACCTCTACTTTTGGTGGTTCTAGACTTAACTTAGGCTACTAAGAAAATGTCAAAACTAGGCGACATACAAAACACATTGGACTTCACCTATAGGCAATTAAGGTTCAAGTTTGCCTCCACACTTAGGCAACAAATGCACGCACGACAAATATTCCGGTTAAGAGGTTTCAGAACCTTAAACCCTATAGACATGATTGCTAGGTGACTTTAAATTAAAGTGTGCAGGCCATTTCAGATGCAAGATATTGCTTGTAGAAGGAATTATACAGTTGTCATAAGCTAATTATTGAAATCGGGTTTCAAGTTATAAACATATAGGTGTTGTGCCTGGTTGATCTACGCAGTGTAAAGATAGCAAAAGCTGTTAGGAAAAGCCCCATAATTATCCATGCCCTCTAACAGTAGCGTACATAAAATAGTAGTCGAGTGGTCTAGTATTAACCAATTATGGCGAGCAATTATTCCCTATAGGCATGATCTCTAACGAATAGTACTTATAGCCATTTTATCATTATACTTAACCCTATAGATGTGTTTTCTAGGTGAACAGTGCAATACAATGGCAAAGGAAGTGATCAAAATCCTATAAGCATGATTTCTAGTGTACCGTGCAAGACAATAGCAAATGAAGTGATCAAAATCCTATAAGCATGATTACTAGTGAATATGCTGAAGCGAATTGAAAGATAATTCATAGGCATTTGTTCCTATAGGCAGGTTTTTTAACAACACATAGCAGTAAGAACGGTTGCAGCATTTGAAATCATGTTTGCTAACAGGCAGTGTATATGTGTATGTTTCCCCTAATGACATAATTTTTACAGTGGACATATAGATCAAAAGGCACATATAGCAAGTGAATCAATGAGTCCTATAGGCATATTATCTACCCCTTTTATACAGACATTAAGAATCTAACCCTTCCCATTTTTACTAATTCCTCAATTATTTATTACAAAAGTTATTACATGCCCAATAATAAAATAGTTACAAACGTAGTACAAATAGTGGTTGTAAGCCCACAACAGACCCAAATAAACACCCAGCATTGTCTGGGCCTTCAACAGCATGCCCGGACTTTCAGCAAAGCCATGTTCATCAACACAACCCAGAATCCATAGAAGAGCTCAAAGCCAAATCACACAATCATATTGCCAAGCATTGGATTACTTAAGCCACACAGCTTACGTGTATATGGGACAGTAAAGAGAAGGAACTGGGATAATTCAAGTTCTAGCGTTAGGGGAGATGATTAAGGACCCAAACCCTAGTGTGTCAGAGTTCACAAGGGCCTCAAAAGGACCCCGAGTAGTGCTCACTCTAGGGAGGTCAGTAGTAAAACCCTTGGTAGCCTTGGCTTTCAGCCGGCTAAGAATAAGAAGTTCAGAGAGCATAGGTGACAAGTGAAAGGGAGTGGACAATGGTTGAGAGGCAGGAAATGAGGAAATACACTCATAGCTTAAAGTAGACATAGCAAAGTTGAGAACACAGAGCAACTAAGCAAACAGGTCACAAGACTTAAAAGCAGGCTCAGCAAGACTCAGAAGCAGGTTCAACACCTAGTAAAATAACATATAGGCAGTCACATATTTGAAAGAATAAAGTGAGAAACAAGTTTGCAAAGATTATCATACATAGGTGCATAATACTTAACAAGTTTAAAATCTAAAAGGTCCAAATTATGCTATGTATGCATCCTAGTATCACAAGACAGCCATGTTAACTTTCATCAGGAAGCAAGACTGCATAGAGGCATGATAGGGAGCATACATTATGATGAATCAAGTAGTCACTGAAGGAATAGGGGATTAGGTGAGCCAAAGACATACACAGGGACGTATTAGTAGGGAAACAAGATCATAGAAAAGTTCTTGTCACAGATTAAAACACAAACATTATAGAGGTTCAGAACATAGTGGAAAAGTAGCTCATGTCAAATAGCACATGTAGGTGTTCTAGCATTTCACAGCAGAGTAATTAACTAAAGAAGGTCTAAGTTATGTCATGAAACCAAATAGCTCAGACATGATAAGGAAAACAGGTTGAAGTAGCTGTTAAGATCTCAATCAATCACTAATGGGGTATGCTAAATGACAAAGCAGCTAGGAAACATGTCATAGTTAACAAAGGAAGTTCTAACACAGGTCATTACAAACATCAAGTATTCATTATAGAGATTCAGGGTAAAGCGAGTAAGCATGTTTAGGAACATTTAAGCACTAATACACTGGTTAAACGAGCTTAGGAGGGTCAGATTATCCAAGTTATACTTAGATAATCTCATAAATAGCAGCATTAAGAGAAGGTTAAACGCTAAAGAGACTTAAAAGCAAACACAAAGTTAACAGAGTCATGCATAAAAGTAGTCCAGAAATACATTAAGACATGGATTTCAGAGGTGAGGACACATGCGAATCAAAGACACATAAGGAGGGAGTTGCAAAAGTCAAGTGGCTTACCAGTTAAATGGACAACAATAAAGAACAAAAGATCCGCAAGAACCTAGAACCTCAATGCGTCAAAGTTCCCAAAGAGCTTCAAAAGAACCCCGGGCAATGCTCGCACTAAGAGAAAGTTCGAACAGTAGACCTTCAGTGGCCGTGGCTTTCAGCCGACCAAAACAAAGCACAGAACAAGATAATGAAGGAAACACAGAACAAGGCTTCAAATTTTTTAGTGAGATTATAGCGATTCAGGTCTGTCTTAGAGGGGAAAAGGGAGGGGCTTATAGAGTAGTAGAAATTGAGCAAGTAAACAAGGAAAGCTGTAAAATCAAACATAAATAAGGAAGTATTAACATGCAGAATCAATAAAAATCGGATTTAGGGAAAAAATAGGTAAACCCTAGTTGACAGAAATCGGAAATTATCCGGAGATCCTGGCTAATAGAACCCATATAGCCTTGATATAAGCGTATATGGACGAGATTTTGTCCATATTCAAGTGATTGAAGTTAAACGGACCTAAATTTGAGAGATGGTACTTGCCAAGTTTAGGCAAGTACTAAGTGGTACCATAGTCTTGCAAGTAATACCGAGATAACACATAACAGGCAAGAAAATCTTGTAAGGAATCCATGATAGAAACGGATTTGGAGAAGATTGAGAAGGCGACTATGGTTTCTGAGGGAGGGAGGAGTGTATGAGGGCAGCTGCTGAAGAGAGAATGGTCTCTAGGATTTTGGGGTGGGGATATAAGGAGAAAAAGGGGAAATGTGATGAGTCGTTGATCATTTCTGATCAACGGCTGGGATTGGAGAAGAGTTGGGTTGGTTTTTTGGACTGGATTGGGAATTAGGGTCGTTTGGATTGGGCTTAGCGGGGTTGGGCTAGAGATTTGGGGTTTTTGGTCCGAAATTGATACCAATTTTGGGCCAGGTTTTAAAAATAGAAAATTAAGGGGAAAATAATTTAATAAATAAATTAAATAAGATATAAAAATTTCATTTATGCAAACTAATATTTTGAAATAATAGTAGAAGATTATAAAAATGTAGGATATGATTTTGACCCTGAATAAAATGACAAATGCGATACAAATGTAAAATATAGGCTATTATTGCAAGATTGTGCAAGTAGCCCAAAATACTAATGTAATTATAAAAATATAGTAAAATACCTGAGGCAAATATTATAGATACAAATATAATGATTTTAGGTAATTGAGTAATCCCAAAATAATTTGGAGGAATAATTAATAATTGTTCAAGTAATTTAAATGTAGGAAAATCAATTTAAAAGCTCTAAAAATTATGAAAAATTATTGAAAATGCTTGCATAGATTTGTAAACTAAATAATGGTGCACAATTAATGTTCTGAAAGTATATATTTTTTGAAAAAAAAAAATATGAGGGCAAAATTGGGTATCAACACCTACTCCAAACCAAATTTAAAGAACTTCAAAAACCTTCAAAGAACTAACTTTCACTATTAGGCGCCAAAACGCTCCCGGCTTATCCAAAATCCGATCCGAACATACGCCCAAGTCCGAAATCATCATACGAACATATTGGAACCGTCAAATCCTGATTTCAAGGTCGGTTGTTCAAAATATTGACCGAAGTCAAACTTAGCCTTTTTAGCCAACCTTAAGGAACCAAGTGTTCCGATTTCAACCCGAACACTTCCAAATCCCGAACTAACCATCCCCGAAAGTCATAAAATAGTAAAAGCACGTACGAGAAGTCTTATTTAGGGGAACGGGGTTCTAGAAAGAAAAATGACTGGTCGGGTCGTTACATTCTCCACCTCTTAAACAAACGTTCATCCTCGAACGGGTTTAGAATCATACCTAGAGTGCTGAATAAGTGCGGATATCAGCTCTGCATGCCCTCCTCGGACTCCCAGTCGCCTCCTCGACTGGTTGAACTCTCCACTGAACCTTTACCGCGGAAATTCTCTTGGATCTCAACTAGGGAACCTGCCTATCAACAATGGCAACTGGCCCCTCATCATAACCCAGGCTCTCATCTAACTGAATCGTGCTAAAGTCTAACACATGTGGAAAGTCGGCATGATACCTCTGGAGCATAGACACATGGAAAACCGGATGAACTCCCGATAGACTGGGAGGTAAAGCAAGCTCATAAGAAACCTCCCCAACTCGTCTCAACATCTAAAATGGGCCAATAAACCTTGGGCTCAACTTGCCCTTCTTCCCGAATCTCATGATCCCCTTTATCGGCAAGACTTTCAAGAGAACCTTCTCGCCCACCATAAATGATAAGTCACGTGCCTTTTGATCTGCGTAACTCTTCTATCTAGATTGTGCTGTGCGAAGTTGCTCCCGAATCAACTTTACCTTTCCGAAGGCATCCTTAACCAAATCAGTACCATATAACTTAGCCTCGCTGGGCTCAAACCACCTGATGGGAGTACGACATCGCCGACCATATAAAGCCTTAAATGGAGCCATCTTGATGCTGGACTCATAATTGTTGTTGTAAGCAAACTCAGCCAAGGTAAGAATGGATCTCACTGCCCTCCAAAGTCAATCACACATGCTCTGAGTATGTCCTCCAAGATTTGAACTATTCGCTACGAATGCCCGTCGGTCTGTGGATGAAATGTTGTGCTGAGCTCTAGGCGGGTCCCCAACTCACTCTGTACTGCTCTCTAGAAATGTTAAGTAAACTGAGGTGCTCTATCCGATATGATGGAAACATGCACACCATGCAACCGAACTATCTCCTGAATATAAATCTGGGCCAACATCTCTGAAGTATACGTAGTCACAACTGGAATGAAGTGTGCCGACTTGTTCAACCTGTCGACAATGACCCAAACTTCGTCAAACTTCCGCAAGGTCCGCAGCAACCCAACTACGAAGTCCATAGTAATACGCTCCCATTTTCGTTCTGGCATAGTTATCTGCTGGAGTAGGCCACCTGGACTCTGGTGCTCATACTTGACCTGCTGGCAATTTAGGCACCTAACTACATACTCGACTATGTCTTTCTTCATCTACCGCCACCAATAATGCTGCCTCAGGTCGCGATACATCTTTGTAGCACCTGGATGAATGGAATACCGATGGTTGTGTGCCTCCTCTAGAATCCTATCCCTCAGGCCATCAACATTAGGAACACAAAGACGACCCTGCAGTCGCATAATACCATCATCGCCGATAAGAAACCTCCTTGGCACCACCTCGTAGTACCGTCTCTCTGAGAACCATCAAATGCAGATCATGTCAAGCCTTGATCTGCTCCAATAGTGAAGACTGGGCAACGACGCTTGCAAGAACTCGACTGGGCTCTGAAATATTTAACCTCACAAGTCTGTTAGCCAAGGACTAAATGTCCAAACCTTTGGCCTCTCCTCTGCTGAAATGAATGCCAAGCTACCAATACTCTCTACCTTTATACTCAAGGCTTTTTGTATGACTATGGAAATGGACTACATCAGGTATGTCCAAAAGTGTCACTAGTGTCAAATACATACAGATATGATACGGGTAACACCAAATGAACTCAATGCAACAAGTGCACCTTGGCCTTTTTACGCTTGGGTAATGGATGTCATTGGTCCGATCGAGCCCGCCGCTTCGAACGGGCACAGGTTTATTCTAGTGGCCATAGACTAATTCACAAAATGGGCTGAGGTTGCATCTTACAAGGTTGTAACCAAGAAAATCATTGCAGATTTAGTCAGGGATTGTATCGTTTGCTGATTTGGGGTACCAGAATCCATCATCACCGACTACGCCGCCAACCTCAACAGTGACTTAATGAAAGCTATGTGTGAAATCTTCAAGATCAAGCATAAGAATTCCACAGCATACAAACCTCAAATGAATGGAGCCGTGGAGAATGCAAATAAAAATATCAAGAAAATACTGAGAAAGATGGTAGACAACCACAAACAATTGCACGAGAAATTACCATTTGCCTTATTGGGGTATCGTACCACAGTCCGCACATCAACTGGAGCAACTCCCTACATGTTGAGACGACCTTAGATACATGATGTTGGGGCCGTAGCCTCCACTCTACATCAGGATGTGAAGTTTGAATGGAACCATCAGGAAGTAATCATCCACGGGGACGGGAGTAATCCTATTTATACCAATCAAACAATTCCGGTTGTCGAAAATAGAAGGAAGTTGGGTGGAGAAATGTACCATCGCATCGAGCACGTCAATGCAATTGAGAAAGACAAATGGTGGAGTAATAAGATCGAAAGCATATTGTCATGGACAGGGTATGAACCCAGTAAGGGTCCCGGCAAGAATCTCCAGGGGATCACCAAACCTATACAGCTAAAGCGTCACGGCACAACTTTTGGTTTTAGGTATGAATACACCTGGCACGAGTATCAAAATTGGTCGCCACCACGGCGTGGTCCTTATTACCCTCTTGAACAGCTAATACCGTATCTGCACCAGGTATTTCAACAGACTAACATGATATGGGGATCTGAAAAAGATGAGGCTTTGGCTGGCCTGAGGAATCTATTCCTGGACGATGAAGACATGGATTGCAATGCGATAGTTGAGGAGGAGGAGGAGGAGGAAGATCTTACAATTCAGACTATGGGAAAGGGAGTTGTTCTCGAGAACTGGGCTGCTGCACCGTCCCGGGCCCGTCGAGTTCCTGGGTAGCCTGTCAATTGGCATGATCTATTTTTAAAAGCAATTTTAAGCATTTAAGACATTTTAAGTATTTTTTTCGGACGTATTTTGTTTTGAAATAATTGCTCGAGTCATCGAGCCATACTTGCTTTAATGTTTTCAATATCTATTTAATGTATTGCTTTTTTAGTATTTATTATTATCCTTTACATTTTCTCTCTACAGCATTATTATTACTTATCCTGATGAACCAACACATGTGACATGTAATGAGACAACGCAACATAAGGATCGTGATTCAGAGGAAATAGAAGAAGAAGATACAATATGTTACATCTCGCGTTTTCGTACGTTAAAAGTTTCGTCTTCAGTTAATTGACATAGACTCGGGGATGAGATCACCTTGACGTTAACGTATTTACACTATTTATAACAAGTGATAAATAAGTGTTATGAAGGAAAAGGGGTCCACGAATTAAAGAAAACGAGTTTGTTGAAAGTGGCCAATTTGGGATAAAATACGGGTCGAGCGATAATATCCGATAATTATGAACTAGTACTATGCAAGGTACCACATGATCACGGTAGTATAATGTATAAAGTATATTAAAAATAAGTAGAATTTTAAGTAATTTGTGGCAATTTTTAAATTATGCGGGTAATTGGTTAATTACCGAGTAACGGAACATTACCCAGTTAACTTATAAGTGGATAAAAAATTTACTAATTACATCCCAAAACGTGGTAAGAATCCACAAAAAGCTAGAAATGACTAAGTAGTCATATAGTCGAGGTGGCAATCTAGGAATTGGAATTGAATAAGGAAACATTGTCTTGTTCCATTGATTTTTGACAAGCAGAACCAAAAAAACGTCAAAATCCTAACAAGAGACATACTTCTCCATTTATCTTAGTTCAAAGATTTCAAGGAACAAAAACATAATTCGTTCCAAAAATTTCAAGGAAACGGAAGCTTGATTCGTTCACGAATTTCGAAGAAGCAGGAGCTAATTTCGTCAAAAATTTCAAAAAGCAGAAGCTTAATCCGATTTTTGGGTTCTAATTTCAATCCACGGAGGTTTTCAACGGAATATTATACGGATTTTCCCCTGCTCCAGGTATGTTAAGACCATCCCTTCTTTCTTATGGTATGGTCCAAATTATACCGAACAAACGAGCAAACGCACAGTTTTCATAAATTACTCTATTCATAGAAATACTAGGGGTGTCTATATTCTTGATTCCCCATGAGAATTATTATTATCTTCTGTTCATGGGTCTCAGAATAATACGCAGTTGAAAAAGGTTATCCGGAAGGAATATTGAGATTATTACGTATTTTTCATGCATTTCACCCATCTATACATGTGCATTGACCCATGACCAGATGGCGTTATATACGCGTATATATGTAAATATATGTATATGGGATATGGAAAAAGGTTACGGCGTTATATACGCACCACCACCTGATCAGTTGGTATATGTTGATGATGTTGCCCACAGTGGCCGAGACGATATGATGGGATGCCCTTAGTGGCTTGATGATATTATGTACACCCATACCTATGCATGGCACGAAATTTATACGCATGTGCATGACATTATAAATGTTTCAGAATTTACAAAGTTATTCAGATTTAAAAGATGTGTTTCTTTATTCCATGTTTCATCTATGTCTTTTACGTACTAATTTTCATGCCTTTCATACTCGGTACATTTTTCGTACTGATACCCTATTTCACGGGGCATGCGTTTCATGCCCGCAGGTGCAGGTAGGCAAGCTAACGGTCCCCCTTCTTAGGATCCCTGATCAGCGAGAGTTGGCGTGCTCCACTTGATCCGGAGGTGCTTTTGATTTTGGTACGATACGTTTTATATATATATATATGGGTATGACGTGGCTCAGTCTCGTCTTTGTACAGTTATGTTTCTATTAGAGGTCTGTAGACAGTATGTCTAGTTGGGTTGTATGTGGCCTTGTCGGCTTTCAGTTTTGGATGTATAGTTGTCTATAGCAGCCTTGCCGGCTCGCCCACTGTATTCTGCATGTATACGTACATATGCCTTATTAGCAGGTTTTCTTCATGTATGTTATTTTCATAATTCAGCAGATGTTATTCAGGTTCATATCTTAGACGCATGCTTAGGGGTGTTTGACAGGTAGGACTCAGGCACCCGTCGCGGTCCATCGGTTTGGGTCGTGACAAAAGTGGTATCAGAGCGGTTCTGTCCTAGGGTTGTCTACAGACCGTGTCGAGTAGAGTCTTGTTTATGGGTGTGTTGTGCACCACACTTATAAACGGGAGGCTAAAGGACATATAGGATGTTATCCTCTCTTCTTATCCTAGATCGTGCAATATAGAAATTCATGTTCCTAACGATATGTTATATTTTCAGTGATGCCTCCAAAGACTACAGCCGCCTAGAAGGGAAATTCCGTAGCTGGTGAGACTACTAGTCAAGTGCGACGAGTTACCAGGGTTCGGGGAGAGTCTCATAGTGAGGTTCCATCTCAGACTTCACATACCCCGCCCTTTCCAGAAAAGTTCCAAGGGGCACCAGCTCCAGCGCCCGCCCCCGTACATTCAGCACCTTAGCCGGATGCACCTGGTTAGGAGACGAGAGATGCTATTCAGCTATTAACCCGATTGGTAGCCATGCAGGCTCGGCATCAGGAAATAGGTATTGGTCATGCAGATAGGTCTGTCAGTGCGAGGGTTCGTGACTTCATTAATTTAGACCCTCCAATATTCACTGGGGTAGATCCGAACGAGGACCCTCAGGTATTTATTGATAGAATGCAGAGGACATTAATGGTAATGAAGGCCACTGCGACTGAGTCAGTTGAGCTAGCTTCTTATAGGCTCCGAGATGTTGCAGTTAATTGGTACAAGTCTTGGGAATTGTCCAAAGGTAAGGATACCCCTTTTCTTCATCATTATCTGCCACCAGAGCTTAGGCGGGCCAGAGTTGATAGGTTCTTGACCCTTCGACAGGGTAATATGAGTGTTCGGGAGTACAGTATTCAATTTGATTCGTTGGCTAGGTATGCTCCCACTATTGTATCTAAGATGGAGGATCAGGTTCACCGGTTCGTGATGGGATTAGAGCCTACTTGCTTAACGATTGTATGTCGGTCTCACTTCAGCCAGACATGGATATTTCTCGTATTCAGGCATACGCTCAGGGTGTAGAGGATCGTAAAAAGAAACAGAGGGCCGATCGTGAGCATGATAGGGCCCAGAATAAGAGAGCAAGGTCTTCGGGTCTTTCTGGTGAGTTTCGAGGTGGTCAGAGGCAGCAGTACCCGAGGTATCCAGCCCAGCCAGCAGCTAGCGCGCCCCCTCAATTTGGCGGTAAGAGATTTGATCGTTACTCATATTCAGGGTCTGGTCAGAATTTCAGGGCCTCAGGTTCTCAATATAGGGGTGAGTCAAATCAAATGAGGCCGCCCTTGCCACGATGTGCTCAATGTGGTAAGCAGCATACCAGGCAATGCCATATGGGCTTAGGTGTTTGTTATACTTGTGGTTATCCGGGCCACGTTATCAGGGATTGCCTGATGAGTGGTGATGCAACCATAGCTCAGCCAGCGAGATTTATAGATGGTTCTCATCATTAGTACGCCCCCTGGGAAAGGTCCACAAGCACCAATAGTCGTGGTAGAGGCAGAGGCGGAGCATCTAGCTCGGGCAACCCTCAGAATCGCATTTATGCGTTGGCAGGACGACAGGACCAGGAGTCATCGCCTGATGTTGTTACAGGTATATTATCAGTCTCTTCATATGATGTATATGAGTTGATTGACCCAGGTTCCACCTTATCATATGTTACTCCGTTGGTTGCTAGTAAGTTTGGAACAACACCTGAATTGGTTAAACCTTTTGAGGTGTCTACACCTGTTGGGGACTCAGTGATAGCTAAGCAAGTATATAGGGGTTGTATTATAGAAGTTCATGGTCGATCTACCGTAGCAGACTAATCGAGTTAGATATAGTAGAATTTGATGTTATAATGGGTATGGAGTTGGTTGGCTTCTTGTCATGCCAACGTTGATTGTAGATCAAAGATAGTCCGATTTCAATTTCCAGGGGAGCCTATTTTGGAGTGGAAAGGTAATACAGCGTCACCGAGAGGTAGATTTATTTCCTATCTCAAGGCAAGGAAGATAATCAGAAAGGGCTATATTTATCACTTAGTTCGGATTCAGGATGTGGAAGTAGAGTCACTAACCATTCAGTCCATCCCTGTGGTTAATGAGTTTCCTGATTTTCCCGATCAGCTTCCAGGTCTTCCGCCAGAGCGAGAAATTGAGTTTGCTATTGACCTACTACCAGATACTCACCCAATATCTATTCTTCCCTATAGAATGGCCCCCGCAAAGATGAAAGAGTTGAAAGAACAACTAAAGGACTTGCTTGAAAAAGGCTTTATCAGACCTAGCACATCACCATAGGGAGCACCTGTGTTATTTGTGAGGAAGAAAGAAGGTTCCTTGCAGATGTGTATTGATTATAGACAGTTGAATAAGCTAACGATCAAGAATAAGTACCCCGATCCCGAGAATTGATGATTTATTTGATCAGTTGCAAGGTGCCAAGTGTTTTTGAAAAATAGACTTGAGGTCCGGGTACCATCAGGTAAGGGTTAAGGATGAAGATATTCTGAAGACAGCATTCAGGACCAGATATGGGCACTTTGAGTTTCGGGTTATGTCGTTCGGTCTGACCAATGCCCCAGCAGTATTCATAGATTTGATGAACCGTGTGTTCAGGACTTTTTTAGATCTATTCGTAATTGTATTTATCGACTATATATTGGTGTATTGTCGTTCAGAGGCTGAACATGCAGATCATTTGCGTATTATGCTCAGAACTCTACAAAAAGGGAAGTTGTATGCAAAATTCTCTAAATGTGAATTCTGGTTAAACTCTGTAGCATTCCTTGGGCATATCGTTTCGGGTGAAGGCATCCGGGTGGATACACAAAAGATTGAGGTAGTAAAGACTTGGCCTAGAACCACAACACCGGTGGAGGTTCGTAGCTTTCTCGGTTTGGCAGGTTATTACAGGAGATTTGTAGAGGGATTTTCTTCCCTTTCAGCACCTTTAACAAAGTTGACTGAGAAGGGAGCAAAGTTTCAATGGACTGACGCTTGCGAACGGAATTTCCAGGCCTTAAAGGACAGATTAACTTCAGCACCGGTTCTAACGCTCCCAGAAGGGACCGATGGTTATGTGATCTATTGTGACGCTTCAGGCATTGGATTGGGTTGTGTGCTGATGCATCATGGTAAGGTTGTGGCTTATGCTTCTAGACAACTAAGAAAGCAAGAGAAAAACTACCCGACCCACGATTTAGAGTTAGCCGCGGTGATTCATGCACTAAAGATGTGGAGGCATTACTTGTATGGCATTCATGTTGATATCTATACGGATCATAAGAGCCTCCAGTACATCTTCAAGCAAAAGGAATTGAATCTACGTCAAAAGGAGATGGTTGGAGCTACTTAAATATGACGTTGATATTTTATACCATCCGGGGAAGTGAACATAGTAGCCGACGCCCTCAGCCGTAGATCTATCCTATCGTATTTACATCCAGAAAAGAGGGGAATAGCCCATGAGGTTCATCATCTAGCTAGTCTTGGAGATCGGTTACTGGATTCAGGTGATATTGGAATTACTATTCAAGATACGGCAACATCCTCTTTAGTAACTGAAGTAAAGGAACGCCAGTACGAGGATCATGTGTTAGTTCATTATAGGGATACCGCCCTTCAGAAGGAGAAGACACTGTTTGGAATTACAGAAGATGGGGTCCTCAGATATCAAGAACGATTATGTGTCCCTAATGTTGCAAGGCTACGTCGGCAGGTTATGGCAGAAACTCACTATTGTCGTTATTTTGTCCATCCAGGAGCGACCAAGATGTATCATGATATCAGGGAAGTGTATTGGTGGGACGGAATGAAAAAGGATATAGCAGAATTTGTTGCTCAGTGTCCTAACTATCAGCGGG
This sequence comes from Nicotiana attenuata, assembly GCF_001879085.1. Lineage (NCBI taxonomy): Eukaryota > Viridiplantae > Streptophyta > Magnoliopsida > Solanales > Solanaceae > Nicotiana > Nicotiana attenuata. Next base: position 111,883 of record NW_017671387.1, read on the forward strand.
TTAAGATTGAGCATCAAAAACCCGGTGGATTATTGTAGGCTATGGAGATTCCGACTTGGAAATGGGAAATAATCAATATGGATTTCATCGTGGGCTTACCTCGTACCCAGCGTAAGTTCGATTCGATATGGGTGATTGTTGATAGGCTTACAAGGTCAGCCCATTTTCTGCCCGTTAGGACTACATATTCCTCGGAGGATTATGCAAGGCTTTATATAAAGGAAATAGTATGACTGCATGGTGTCCCTGTATCTATTATGTCGAATAGAGGAGCTCAATTTATAGCTAACTTCTGGAGGTCCTTCCAAAAAGGATTGGGGACTCAAGTAAGTCTTAGTGCATGATTTTATCCCCAGACAGACGGACAGGCTGAGCAAACTATTCAAACACTGGAGGATATGTTACGAGCTTGTGTAATAGACTTCAAAGGTAGCTGGGATGATCATCCGCCGCTTATTGAGTTCGCGTATAATAATATCTACCATTCCAGCATTCAGATGGCTCCATACGAAGCTCTTTACAGACGGAAGTTTAGGTCGTCTATAAGGTGGTTCGATGTTGGAGAATCTGAATTACATGGGCCAGACCTGGTTCAGCAGACCATAGAAAAAGTAAAATTGATCCTGGATCGACTGTTGACAGCTCAGAGTCGTCAAAAGTCATATTCTGACGTGCGGCGACGAGATTTAGAGTTCGGGGTTGATGACTGGGTATTCTTAAAGGTGTCACCTATGAAGGATGTAATGAGATTTGGAAAGAAATGCAAACTTAGCTCATGGTATATTGGGCCTTATAGGATTATTCAGAGAGTGGGCCAAGTAGCTTATGAGTTAGAATTGCCCTCGGAGTTGGAGTCTGTCCATCCGCTTTTTCACGTATCTATATTACGGAAGTGCATTGGCGATCCTACCTGAGTGGTGCCCACGGATGATGTACAGATTACAGAGGACTTGTCATACGAGGAAATTCCGATTGCCATCCTAGACCGACAAATCTGCAAGCTGCGGAATAAGGAGGTAGCCTCCGTGAAAGTACTTTGGAGGAACAACAATGTGGAAGAAATGACTTGGGAGGCCAAGGAAGACATGAAGTCTAGATATCCCTACTTATTTCCTCCTCTAGAGAAGGGTCCGACTGAGATGTCATAACCATAAGGTACGTGTGTAAATTCTTGTGTTGGTTATTGTCGTTGGTCATGTGAGGCCATTGTCGTAATTCATAAGTTATGGTCAGTGTGTGGCGTTGGGTTATTAAGCGTTCTACGGGGAGAGTTGGAGTGATGTTGTACAGAGGCGTCCCTGCAAAAGTTATATAGATCACGGGGAGTTGAACATTCGAGGACGAATGTTACATCTCGCGTTTTGGTACGTTAAAAGTTTCGTCTTCAGTTAATTGACGTATACTCGGGGATGAGATCATCTTGACGTTAACGTATTTACGCTATTTATAACAAACGATAAATAAGTGTTATGAAGAATAAAGGGGTACACGAATTAAAGAAAATGAGTTTCGTTGAAAGTGGCCAATTTGGGATAAAATACGGGTCGAGCGATAATACCCGATAATTATGAACTAGTACCATGCAAGGTACCATACGACAACGGTAGTATAATGTATAAAGTATATATAAAGTATAGTAAAAATAAGTAGAATTTTAAGTAACTTGTGGCAATTTTTAAATTATGCGGGTAATTGGTTAATTACCGGTTAATAAGACATTACCCAGTTAATTAATAAGTGGATAAAAAATTTATGAATTACATCCAAAAACGTGGCAAGAAGCCACAAAAAGCTAGAAATGACTAAGTAGTCATATAGTCTAGGTGGCAATCTAGGAATTGGAATTGAATAAGGAAACATCGTCTTGTTCCATTCATTTTTTACAAGCAGAACCAAAAAAACGTCAAAATCCTAACAAGAGACATACTTCTCCATTTCTCTTAGTTCAAAGATTTCAAGGAACAAAAACTTAATTCGTTCCAAAAATTTCAAGGAAACGGAAACTTGATTCGTTCAAGAATTTCGAAGAAGCAGGAGCTGATTTCGTCAAAAATTTCAAAAAGCAGAAGCTTAATCCGATTTTTCAGTTCTAAGTTCAATCCATGGAGGTTTCCAATGGAATATTATACGGAGTTTTCCCTACTCCAGGTATGTTAAGGTCATCCATTCTTTCTTTTGGCATGGTCCAAATTATACAGAAGAAATGAGCAAACGCACAGTTTTCATAAATTACTCTATTCATAAAAATACTAGGGGTGTCTATATTCTTGATTCCCCATGAGAATTATTATTATCTTCTGTTCATGGGTCTCAGAATAATACGCAATTGAAAAAGGTTATCCGGAAAGAATATTGAGATTATTACGTATTTTTCATGCATTTCACCCATCTATACATGTGCATTGACCCATGACCAGAAGGCGTTATATACGCGTATATATGTAAATATATGTATATGGGATATGGAAAAAGGTTACAGCGTTGTATACGCACTACCACCTGATCAGTTGGTATATGTTGATGATGTTGTCCACAATGGCCGAGACGATATGATGGGATGCCCTCAGTGGCTAGATGATATTATATACACCCATACCTATGCATGGCACGACATATATNCGAATGACCTGAAATTTTGCACACACATCCCAAATGACATAACGAAGCTACTACAACTTCCGGAATTCCATTCCGACCCCTATATCAAAATCTCACCTATCATCCAGAAAATGCCAAACACTAACTTTCGCCAATTCAAGCCTAATTCTACACCGGACCTCCAAAACACATTCCGATCACGCTCCTAAGTCCCAAATCAGCTAACGGAGCTAACTAAATCATAAAAATTCTGATCCGAGATCATATACTAGCAAGTCAAATATTGGTCAAACCTTTCGAATTTCAAACTTCCAACTGGGAGCTGTTCTTCCAAATTCATTCTGATTATCCTGAAAACCAAAATCAACGATTTACATGAGTCGTAATACATCACACGGGGCAAGTCATGCCCGGGAACTGACGAACAAAGTGTAAAAGCTCAAAACGACCATTCGATTCATTACAAATAGGGACACTACCGGACATATAAATCCAAAGGCACGTGCTTACACAATTAAAATCCCTGTGCTCAAGCTACAGTCAAAACCCGGCCTCAAGTCCTTCAGACTGGACCATCATCAGCATACTGAAATCACATCTCGCACCTCATCCATGGAATCATAAGCCGCGATGCACAGCTGATACCGAGCGCTCATGTGCGCATACGAATGCGTAGAAGGAAATCAAAGGATTACGCTCCAAGCTGAATCAATGTCGCACGATAAGGAAAGAAAGATGGGAAGTATATCCTAAATGTCCTGTAGCCTCTCGAAGATAGGTATGGATGTCATTATACCAATCCACAAGACTCTAATAGACACTTGCTCATGACTTGTAGAAAATATGAACCTAGAGCTCTAATACCAATCTGTCATGACCCTAAATCCACTAGTCGTGATGGCATCTAACCCAACTCGCTAGGTAAGCCAAATAATAACTATCCAATTCTAATAACATTAATAAGACAATTAAACAAAATAAAATACCTGGATCTATTACATTTTTCCAACGACTGGTAGTACAAATCATGAGCTTCTAAGAACATAGTTTAGAAAGCTAGTATGAAATAAATACATCTTTTGTTTGAAAGTACATAAACAGAGTTTTATAATCTAAGGCTACCATGAACAAGAGGCAGCTACAACCGGGACATAGGTATATCTTCCAATCCAGCTTCCGTCGAACACAACGACATCGAAATCCGAAATCTGCACACAATGCAGGAAGTGTAGTATGAGTACAACCGACCCCATGTACTCAAAATGTAACAAACCTAACCTCAGGTTGAAAGTTGTGAAGAGCTGGAACATAGGTCGGGTCCCACACCAATAACCAACAGCAGTTCATAACAACGTAGAGCATATAAACAAGGAAATAACTCAGAGATAAAAATGTTCAACTTTTGCACAGTTTTTCCGAAAACGATTCCGCTTTTCAAGAATATCAGTGAAAACTCAAATCTTTTACCGAAATCGTCGTAAAATATGAGATAGTTTGAAAACTGTAATTTTTCTAAAAATCCTTTTCACAATAAATAAGATGTTTCAATTTCAAATAGCACGATAGCAAGTGAGAAATAGCTCTCTATGACCACGTATCAATGTGTGTAAAAAAAATCATGAATGACGTGATACCGTACAGCATGAGGAAAAATACATCTCTATGCATGTATGTCATGTGTGCATGCCAATGCCATGTATCCCAGAGGTGAAACATGTGCTTATACGCTCCACTCATAAATGCTCAACCACTCGGTACTGTATATGGCTCATACGGCATAGGGAAGATCCATCCCGGAATATATATATACATCACTGACCATCAGTCGTCAGTACCGAGGAAAAGGCTAATCCAGCCCCATGGAGAAGATCCATCTCCATGCCCAGGGAAGATCCATCCCTGAATATAATCAACCGCGCTCACTGGGGGTTTGCAGACTCCGGGGGGGCTCCTTCAGCCCAAGCGCTAGCATAAATCAGAATAAGCGCTGCGGCATGCAACCTGTTCCCATAACTATCACTCATAATCAGGCTTACAGCCTCGCTCAATCATCAATCTCTCCAGTCTCACCCACGGGCTCACAATGTCATGAAAACTGAACCGGTACAATGATATAATGTATCAATAAGTAAAATCTGAGACTGAGATATGATATGAATGCATGAATGTAATTGAGTACGAAATATCAATGAAATCAATGAGATGACAGCAAGACACGACCACTATGGGTCCCAACAATATCAGCATAAAGCGTAAACATGATATCTAGCATGATGTATAGCTCATTTAATTTACCACATGGTGAAAACACAGATATCAACAAAATAGGGCCACTATTCAGTGCCCTAGAAACAACAGAGTCACAATTCACAAGGTGCACGCCCACACGCCCGTCACCTAGCATGTGCGTCACCTGCACACCAACCACATAGCACATAATTTGGGGATTCATACCCTTAGCACTAAGTTTAAAAGAGTTACTTATCTTAAACAAGCCAATTCCAGACACCGAGCAAACCAAGCGATGCTCTAAGAATGCCTTCACGCACGTAGCAACCTTCGAACAGCTCAAAACTAGTCAATAACAACTCAAATACATCAGATGAAGCCCAAGGAAACAATTACAAATGATAAAGAACGAATCCTAAATCAAATCCCAAATCCGGCCAAAAATCACACTCAGGACCGCACCTCGAAAACTGACAAAGCTCACAAAATCCGACAACCCATTCAATTAAGAGTCCAACCATACTAGTGTCACTCAATTCCGACTCCAATTCGATGTTCAAAACTCAAAAATTCATATTATGAAACTTTAGGCCAAAACCCCCAATTTCCTCTTTCCATTCATCAACCAATTGCTAAAAATGAAGATGGATTCATGAAATTGAATCAAAACTGAGTAGAGAAAACTTACCTCAATACTTGTGATGAAATTTGCTCCATAAATCGCCTCAATCCGAGTCCCACATCTCAAAATATAATGAAAGAACAAAACCCTCGATTTTTATAGCTTCTGCCTAGCACTTCCGCATTTGCGGTCAAATTGTCGCATATGCGACCACTGCATCAGCGGTAAAAACTTTGCTTCTGCAAAAATAGCCTTACCCAGAAATCCCCGCACCTACGGATATCTACTTCCGCTTCTGCGAAGCCTTACGCACCTGCAATTTCAAATCTCGCATATGCGCGCACGCAGGTGCGCTACAAAATCCTCTTATGCGGTCTTCCTCACCCAGCCTCTTCTTGCTTCTACGAATCCACGAATGCTTCTTCTGCCATCGCACCTGCGCAAACCAGCCGCAGCTGCGGTCATACCAAAACCAGAAATCTTCAGCAATGCAACATCAAATGAAAATGATCCGAACCTCGTCCGAAACTCACCCGAGCCACTTGGGACTCCGTCCAAATATACCAACAAGTCCCATAACATAACACGGACCTACTCGAGTCCTCAAAACACACACAACAACATTGAAATGATGAATTACACCTCGATTCAAAAATAAATGAACTTGAAACTTCAACTTCCACAACTAATGCTGAAACCTACCAAATCACGCCCGGTTGACCTCAAATTTTGCACACAAGTCACACTTGACATTACGGACCTGCTCCAACTTCCAGAATCAGAATTCAACCCGGATATCAAAAAGTCCACTTCCGATCAAACTTTCCAAAATTCCAACTTTCGTCATTTCAAGCCAAATTCTGCTACGGACCTCCAAACCACAATCCGGACGTGCTCCTAAGTCCAAAATCACCCAACGGAGCTAATGGAACCATCATAAATCCAATCCGAAGTCAAATACTAAAGAGTCAAAAATTGGTCAAACCTTTCAATTTAAAGCTTCTAGCTGAGAATCATTCTTCCAAATCAAATTTTGAACAACCTGAAAAATCAAAACCGACGATCCACATAAGTCATAATACATCATACGGAGCTACTCATTCCCTCAAACAACCGAGTGAAGTGCAAATGCTCAAAACGATCGGTCGGGTCGTTACAAATGTCAATGAAATCAATGAGATAACAGCAAGAAACGACCACCATGGGTCCCAACAATATCAGCATAAAGCCTAAACATGTTATCTAGTATGATGTACAGCTCATTTACTTATCACATGGTGAAAACACAGATATCAACAAAATAGGGCCACTAATCACTACCCTGGAAACAACAGAGTCACAATTCACTAAGTGCACGCCCGTCACCTAGCATATGCGTCACCTCAACATCAATCACATAACACGTAATTTGGGGTTTCAAACCCTCGACACTAAGCTTAGAAGAGTTACTTATCTCAAACAAGCCAATTCCAAAGCCGAGCAAGCCAAGCGATGCTCCAAGAATGCCAACACGCGCGTAGCTACCTCCGAACGGCTCAAAAATGTCTAAAAGAAACTCAAATACATCAGATAAAGCCCAAGGAAATAGTTACAAATGATAAAGATCGAACCCTAAGTCAAATCCCAAATTCGGCCAAAAATCACCCCCGAGCCCGCACACTCGGAATTCGACAAAACTCATAAAATCCAATAACCCATTCAATTACGAGTCCAACCATACTAGTTTCACTCAGTTCCGACTCCAAATCGTTGATCAATACTCAAAAATTCATATTATGAAACTTTAGGCCAAAACCCCCAATTTCTCTTTCAATTCACCAACCAATTGCTAAAAAATGAAGATGGATTCATGAAATATAATCAAAACTGAGTAGAGAACACTTACCCCAATCCTTGTGATGAAATTTGCTCCAAAAAATCGCCTCAATGTCAGTCCCACATCTTAAAATATGAATAAAGAACCAAAACCTCGATTTATAGCTTCGGCCCAGCAATTTCCGCATTCGCGGACAATAGGTCGCATTTGTGACTCTCGCTTTTGCGGAAAAGGACTCGCATTTGCGAGACGGCCGCTTTTGCAATGGCCGTGAACGCATGTCAAGCTCCGAGCCTGGGGGCGAGACCGTCACTCGGTGCCTCGTCTATCCTTGAATACCAACTTGCGACTCAAAAATTCGGGACGTATGATGTCATACTTTGGCTAGGGGCCACATTACAAGACAATTTGCGAAGCAAAATATAAAACTGAATAGAGACTAACAATGACTAAATGTCAACATAAAGCTGGGCCACAAATGGCAAGCCAACAAAACAGTGCAGTATGTAGGGCCTACAAGCCCAACATACTGCACTAACTGATAGGATATGCCTACAAGCCTCTACTGATAGATGTACTGTGATCGGAACAGGGCTTTGACCTACCCATAACCTATCTACATACATACACAAGATGTACACAAAACTTCTAGACCCGACAACTTCGAAGAACGGGGAGCTTACCGATAAAGCTAAACTCGGGCAACACCTACTGAGGAGGTCTACCCGTCTGTCTGTCTGAACCTGCACGCATGAAGCGCAGTACCCTAGAAAGGGAAGTCAGTGCGAAATAATGTACCGAGTATGTAAGGCCTTATATAGAAAGCTGAAACTGAACTGATAATCTGAACATATGCTTACCTGCTGATACTGACTCAACTCTCTCAATATAGTAAGTAAAATAGTTGTCCGGCCCAATAAGGCTCGGTATATATATATATATATATATATATATATATATATATATATATATATATATATATAACTTCTCTTCCTTAGTAGGCTCGCTCATAGGTGCTCGGCCATACTAGGCTTTGTAAGTCGACCAACTGGGCTCGTTCATAGGCGCTCGGCCACAGTAGTCTCGGTATATAACTTACCATCTAATCAGAGGTTGCACAATAGGGACCTGCCCATCGATTATAGATCGATGATAATGAAAATACTGTATATATATAGACTCTCTGCTCTCTTGACAGGAAGAAGGAAATACTCAAATGAATATGAAGTCCCGATAAAGAAAATATTATAACTTGCAAGACTAGCAAAATATACGTAAATTCCGGGATATGAATTTTTCTTTATGCATCGTTATCAAACTTGTGTAATGACGATATCATGCCAAAATGAAGGAAAGGCTTAGACTTAACATACCTGGAGTAGGGAAAAATCCGTATGATATTCTTGGAAAAAGTTGCACCGTACTTCTTTAGAACTGCAAAATTTCTCCGTTGCTAAAACTCTAAAAGTTCTCGCTAGAATTGTTGAAATTGTAGAAATCACGTTGCTTAAGGTAAAAAGTATGATTTTGGAGTGTTTTTGAGAATGGAAAGTTGAAGAGTTATCAGAATGGCTCACGTTCTCAACCTTGATTATAGTCTTGTTTTGGAAATTCTTGGAATTGAAAATGAATGTGTAACCTACACCTTATGCCACCTCATAAGAAATGACTAAGAGTCATTTCTTTAGGGTGTGGCCTACTACCACGTGGGGATGGGGGGGAGGGAAATTTAATATTTATCCATTTATTAGGTAATTAGGTAATGTTCCGTTACCCGGTAATTAACCAATTACCCGCATAATCAAGAATTATCTCAAATTACTTAAAATTCTACTTATTTTTGATATACTTTATACATCACACTAACATGGTCATATGGTACCTTGTATGGTACTAGTCCATAAATATCGGGTATTATCGCTCGGCCCGTAGTTTATCCCACATCGACAACCTTCAACGAAACTCATTTTCTTTAATTCGCATACCCTTTATCCTTCATGGCACTTACTTATTGCTTGTTATAAATAGCATAAATATGCTAACCTCAACATAATCTCATCCCCGAGTCTATGTCAATTAACTGAAGATGAAACTTTAACGTACAAGAAACGCGAGATGTAACATCTTTCCCCCCTTAGAAACATTCGTCCTCGAATGTCTACTCTTAGATACTTTGCCAGACTCTCTTCTGTACACTAAACTAAAACCAACCTGTATGCAGTCAGAAAACATACTATACATGCCACACATGGACACTGTCTATAAGTAGCAACACTTGGCTTCACACAACTGTCCATTATAAATTCTGAGAGTCAAAAATGAGAGCTTACGTGATGACCTACTAGCCTGAGTAGAGCTATGCTGAGGTATCCTACCTCGAGCCATATCTTCAGTTTGAAATAGGTGGGGGTATTTAGACTTCATTTCTTCCTCCGCTTCCCATGTTATCTCTTCCACATTCTTGCTCCTCCATAAAACCTTCACGGAGGCTATTTCCTTATTCCGTAGCTTGCGGATTTGTCGGTGTAGGGTGGAAGCCGGGATTTCCTCGTATGACAAGTCCTCTGTAATCTGTACATCATCTGTGGGCACCACTCGGGTAGAATCACCAATGCACTTCCATAACATAGATACGTGAAAAACCGGATGAACAGACTCCAATTCCGAGGGAAATTATAACTCATAAGCTACTTAGCCCACTCTCTGGAGTGGTAACTGTTATTATATGCAAACTCGATAAGAGGTAGATGTTCATCCCAACTTCTTTTAAAATCCAACACACATGCTCGTAACATATCCTCGAGCGTCTGAATTGTGCGCTCGGCTTGGCCATCAGTTTATGGATGAAAAGTTGTGCTGAGATTCACCTAAGTTCCTAGACCTCTCTGAAATGACCTCCAAAAATATGTTGTAAACTGGGCCCTACGGTCAGATATAATAGATACTGGTACTTCGTGTAGTCGCACTATCTCCTTACTATATAATTTTGCATAATCATGTATATGTAGATTTGACCGGTAGGAAATGAGTTGATTTCGTGAGCCTATCGACTATCACCCATATGGAATCGAATTTACGATGAGAACGAGGTAAACCCGTGATAAAGTCCATATTTATCGCCTCCCATTTCCATGTCGGGATCTCTATAGTCTTCATTAGCCCTCCGGGCTTCTGGTTCTCTATCTTCACCTGCTGGCAACTAGGGCATTGAGCGACATACTCAGCAATGTTCTTCTTCATATCGTTCCACCAATACACACCCTTAATGTCATGATACATCTTCGTCGACCCAGGGTGAATGGAGTACCAAGAATAATGTGCCTCTAACATAATCCTGTCTCGTAGCCCTGCTACATCTGGAACACACAAACGACCCTGTATCCGAGAACCCCATCTCCCTTGAGTTCTACCAACAGCTTTTTCTGCTGTGGAACTCGCTCTCTCAACTCGACCAACTCTGGGTCCTCGTACTGCCTCTCCTTTACTTCAGCTATGAGAGATGATTTTGCAGTATTTTGGAGTACAACTCCACCATTGCCAGAGTCTACTAACCGAACCCCTAAACAAGCCAATTGATGAATCTCTCTAGTTAATTGTCTTTTTTCGGCCTCTACATGTGCTAAGCTACCCATAGATCGGCGACTTAAGGCGACTGCTACAACATTAGCTTTCCCTGGATGGTAGAGAATGTTAACATCGTAATCTTTTAATAACTCAAGCCATCGCCTCTGTTGCAAATTCAATTCTTTTTGCTTGAAGATATATTGCAGGCTTTTATGATCTATGAATACATCAACATGAACACCATATAAATAATGCCGCCATATCTTAAATGCATGGACAACCGCAGCTAACTTGAGGTCGTGGGTCGGATAATTCCGTTCGTGCTTCCTTAACTGGCTTGAAGCATACGCAATTACCTTCCCATGTTGCATCGGGACACATCCTAACCCAACACCTGAGGCATCGCAATACATGGCATAACCATCTAGGCCCTCTAGAAGTGCTAGAACTGGCGCTGAGGTCAACCTGTTCTTAAGCTCCTGGAAACTTTGCTCACAGGCCTCTGTCCACTGAAACTTAGTTGCTTTCTACATCAACTTCGTTAATGGTGCTTAAAGAGAAGAAAAACTCTCTATGAACCTCCGGTAGTATCCTGCTAAGCCTAGAAAGCTACGAATCTCTGTTGGAGTGGTAGGTCTAGGCCAGGATTTCACAGCCTCAATCTTCTGAGTATCTACCTTTACCTCCGTTGGATACAATGTGCCCCAAGAATGCTACGGACTTCAACCAGAACTCACACTTAGAAAACATAGCATACAATTTATTTTCACGGAGGGTATGGAGTACCACTCGCAGGTGGTCCACATGCTCATCCTCTGAACGTGAATAAACCAGAATATCATCAGTAAGGACTATCATGAACAGATCTAAATATGGCCGGAATAGGCTATTCATCAAGTCCATAAATATGGCAGGTGCATTCGTCAACCCGAAGGACATGACAAGAAACTCGAAGTGGCCATATCGGGTCCTAAAAGCTGTCTTGGGGATATCTCTCTCCCGAACCCTAACCTCGTGGTACCCCGACCTCAAATCTATCTTTGAAAAGCATCTAGCTCCCTGCAACTGATCAAACAAATCATCTATCCTTGGAAGTGGATACTTATTCTTAATAGTTACCTTGTTCAGTTACCTATAATCGATACACATCCTCAGGGAGCCGTCTTTCTTCTGTACAAACAGTATTGGTGCACCCCAAGGTGAGGTACTGGGTCTGATGAAACCTTTCTCCAATAAATCTTTTAACTGGTCCTTCAACTCCTTCAATTCGGCAAGTGCCATTCTATACGGAGGGATGGATATTGGTTGAGTTCCCGGAAGCAAATCAATGCCAAAATCAATCTCTTACTCTGGAGGAACACCTAGAAGTTCATCTGGAAATACATCCGCGTACTCCTTTACTACAGGAATAGATTGGAGTGTAGGTACCTCAGTATTTATGTCTCTAACTCGCACAATATGATAAATGCACCCTTTTGCGATCATTTTCCTCGCCTTCAGATAGGAAATAAACCTACCTCTGGGTGTCACTGTATTACCTACCCACTCAAGGACTGGCTCACCTGGAAAAAAAATCTAGCTATCTTTGCTCGACAATCAACTGTGGCATACCAAGCTGCCAACCAGTCCATGCCCATGATAGCATCAAAATCCAACATCTCTAGCTCAACTAGCTCAGCGGAGGTCTGACGACCACAAACTGATATCGTACAACCTCGGTGAACCCATCTAGCAATAATCGATTCTCCGACCGGTGTAGATACTGCAAAAGGATCACTTAGTATTTCAGGCAATATACCAAACTTTCCCGCGACAAATGGGTTAATACACGATAAAGTAGATCCTGGGTCTATTAAGGCATAAGCATCGTAAGAGCAAATTGTCAACATACCTGTCACAATGCCTGGTGAGGATTCCAGGTCCTGTCGACCAGCTAATGCATAGCTACGATTCTGGTTACTACCTGAACTGAAACCTCTACCTCTCTCTCGACCTCTACCGGCCGAAGACTGAGACTCGCGCCCTGAAGGATGCACGGACATATATGATCCTGTTACTGAATTTGATGGTTGCGCCATACCCCCAGAATCTCTATTTGGGAAATCTCGCATCATATGCTCCAGACGTCTATATGTATAACAAACATCGGAAACGGCTCGGCATTGGCCCATGTGTCCTCTACCGCAGATGGCACACCGCGGCAAAAATGGCCATGTCTACCCCGAACCTCGTTGTCGCTGCAAACTTGACGCCTGGAGCTCTTACCTGGTCTTGACTAAGTATAACGGTCATACCTATAACCCTGTGACTGAGGTGGCGGAGGTCTAGGTGGCCATTCGAAGTACTGGGGCTTGTAATTACCCTGAGATTGCTCCTGAGACCTGGCAAATCTCATCATCTTACGCTACCCTGAGTCGGCCCTCTCCGTACCCTGCTGCCGATGCCTACCCCTTTCCATATTCTGGGCAAATGCCTGAATCCGGGAGATATCCATACTATCTTGTAATGCAGCGGTGGCACATGTCTCGGTCAACTCTAGGGCCAACCCTGCTATAAACCTATGGATTCTATCCCGCATAGTAGCAACTATGGATGGTGCATATCAGGCCGATGAGTCAAAATGGAGACTATACTCTCGAACACTTATATTACCCTGTTTGAGGGCTAGAAACTGATCGAGTCGGGCCTATCGGATCTTTCACGGTAAGTACTGGTCAAGGAAGGCATCTGAAAAATTCTCCCAGATAGCAGGAGGTGCATCACGTCCCCTGGACCTTTCCCAACCCTCGTACCAAAGGATGGCTATATCTTGGAGTCGAAAAACTGCTAACTCAACTGCCTCTTTCTCCGTGGCATGCATAACCCGAAGATCCTGTGAAGCTGATCTATGAAATCCTGCGGGTCCTCCCTCTGATCTGTCCCCGTGAACTTCGGGGGACTCAAAGAAATAAATTCTCAGACCCTTGAACTCCCAGATCCCTCAGAAGGTCCTGCACTAGCGGAACAACACCTAATGTCATACTTTGGCCAGGGGCCACATTGCAAGACAATTTGCGAAACAAAATATAAAACTGAATAGAGACTAACGCTGACTAAATGTCAACATAAAGCTGGGCCGGCAAGGCCGTCATAACTACTATAACTGGCAAGCCAACAAAACACACATACAGGGCCTACAAGCCCAACATACTGCACTAATTGACAGGATATGCCTACAAGCCTCTACTGATGGATGTACTGTGATCGGAACAGGGCTCCGACCTACCCATAACCTATATAAATACATACACAAGATGTACACAAAACTTCTAGACCCGGCAACTTCGAAGAACGGGGAGCTTACCGATAAAGCTAAACCCGGGCAACACCTACTGAGGAGGTCTACCCGTCTGTCTGTCTGAACCTGCACGCATGAAATGCAGCGCCCCAGAAAGGGACGTCAGTACGAAATAATGTACCGAGTATGTAAGGAATTATACAGAAAGCTGAAACTGAACTGATAATCTGAACATATGCTTACCTGCCCATACTGACTCAACTCTCTCAATATAGTAAGTAAAGTAGTTGTCCGGCCCTATAAGGCTCGGTATATTTATATAATTGCTCTGCCTTAGTAGGCTCGCTCAGAGGCGCTCGGCCATACTAGGCTCTGTATCTCGACCAACTGGGCTCGCTCATAGGCGCTCGGCCACAGTAGGCTCAGTATATAACTTACCAATTGATCAGAGGTTGCCCAATAGGGGCCTGCCCATCGATTATAGCTCGATGGTAATGAAAATACTGTATATATATAGACTCTCTACTCTCTTGACTGGAAGAAGGAAATTCTCAAGTAAATATGAAGTCCCGATAAAGAAAATATTATAACTTGCGAGACTAGCAAAATATACGTAAATTCCGGGATATGAATTTTTCTTTATGCCTCGTTATCAAACTTGTGTAATGAAGAGATCATGCCAAAATGAAGGAAAGGCTTAGCCTAAAAATACCTGGAGTAGGGAAAAATTCGTATGATATTCTTGGAAAAAGTTGCACCGTACTTCTTTAGAACCGCAAAATTTATCCGTTGCTAAAACTCTAAAAATTCTCGCCGGAATTGTTGAAATTGTAGAAATCACATTGCTTAAGGTATAAAGTCTGATTTTGGGGTGTTTTTTGAGAATGGAAAGTTGAAGAGTTATCAGAATGGCTCACGTTCTCAACCTTGATTATAGTCTTGTTTTGGAAATTCTTGGATTTGAAAATGAATGTGTAACCTACACCTTATGCCACCTCATAAGAAATGACTAAGAGTCATTTCTTTAGGGTGTGGCCTACTGCCACATGGGGATGGGGGATTTAATCTTTATCCATTTATTAGGTAATTAGGTAATGTCCCATTACCCGGTAATTAACCAATTACCCGCACTATTAAGAATTGTCTCAAATTACTTAAATTCTACTTATTTTTTATATACTTTATATATAACACTAACATGGTCATATGGTACCTTGTATGGTACTAGTCCATAAATATCGTGTATTATTGCTCGGCCCGTAGTTTATTGCAAATCGACAACCTTCAACGAAACTCATTTTCTTTAATTCGTGTACCCTTTATCCTTCATGGCACTTACTTATTGCTTGTTATAAATAGCATAAATATGCTAACCTCAATATAATCTCATCCCTGAATCTATGTCAATTAACTGAAGACGAAACTTTAACGTACGAGAAACGCGAGATGTAACACCGCACCTGCGGTCGCGCTTCTGCGCAATTACCTCCGCATTTGCGGACTTCCACTCCTCAATGAAATCTTGCATATTCAGCCATCGCACCTGCGCGATATCAATCGCAGGTGCGGAACACCAGAACCAGCAGCTCCTCAGCAATGAAAACATGAAGGAAAATGATCCGAAAACAAACTGAAACACGCCCGAGCCCCTCGGGACCCCGTCCAAACATGCCAACAAGTTCCAAAACATAATACGAACCTACTCGAGGCCTCAAACACACATAGCATCATCGAAACGACGAACCAACAAAAATCCAATCCTAGGTCAATTATTAAAAAGTGAAACTTGGCCAAACCTTTCCCATTTGAAGCTTCTAGCTAAGAATCATTCTTCTAAATCTATTCCGAATAACCTGAAAACCAAAACCAACGATTCACATAAGTCATAATACATCATACGGAGCTACTCATGCCTGAAAACTACCAAGCAAAGTGTAATTGCTCTGAACGACTGGTCAGGTCGTTACAGATTCCCTCTTAACCTACAAAGATGATCAATTTAGTTACGTAATATCCTATTTATAGTGTATAAATATTCAGAGTGGTAGTATAATATCTAAGACTTTTTTATAGAGGACTTTTTTGGTGTTATGTTTCCTTCTATAACTTTGGCTTCTCTATCTCAAAAGTAAAATATATAATTATCCATCTTTGAATCACCTCCAAAAAGTATTACTTTTTCACTACTCTACTTTGACATCTTTATGAGGATTATCTAAATTATTTATAAAGTTACGTCAAATTAAAATTATGTTGGATATATCCCGAGTAAAATTATTACTACTTTTTCATATTCAAAGCAATAAAATATTAATCATATACGTGTTTTGATAAATCAAGTCCATGATTAATATATA
>NW_017671387.1:128360-141284 GCF_001879085.1 Nicotiana attenuata
ATATATATATATATATATATATATATATATATATATATATATATATATATATATATATATATATATATATATATATATATATATATATATAAACTATGTTGTTTAGCTAGCTAATACCTTATATTATGCATGTCACGACCCAAAATTCATTAAAGGTCGTGATGGCGCCGGACACCACTGTCAGGCAAGCCAACACTAAATACTTAATTTGGGTCTCATTTTAATATTTTTGAAATCATAGTTTTCCTTCAATTAAATAGTAGAAGATGAAAATTATAGAGTAAACAGTAATGTTTTTAACAAACTCAGTACTGAATAACCCATAATTACCCCAGAACCCGGTGTCACAATTGCATGAGCATCAACTAGGAAATAAAATGAAATACAGCATCTGTCCGAAATACAAATTTGGATACGAAAGAAAACATAAATACTCTGAAGGAGACTCTACTGGCTGCGGGTCGTAATATAGAATGCAGCTCACCTAAGTTCCCGCATTAACCATGTCGCTGCACCTATAAGGCCACTAAATATATATGTGCCTGTACAACAAAATGTACAGCAAGTGTAGTATGAGTACGCATACAACGCGTACCTAGTAAGTATCTAGTCTAACCTCAAAGAAGTAGTGACGAGGGGTCGACTCTGGCACTCACTATGGGCTATAAATAAAATGCCAACGATATAATTTAAACATGCTTTATATAGAACGGCTGTAAGCTCAATATTATGAAGCAAGTAAGCAATTCTTTTATAATTAAGAAATCTCCAAATTCATTTCTCATGATTTAACAATTTATCTGAGGCCAATGACGCAATATTATTTATTATAAATTCCAAAGCAATCAATTCAATCATGCGCAAATCATACCGAGGTCGTACGGCCCGATCCAACATATAAATATAAATTCTGCACTGCCAAGGGTCGAACAGCATGAACCATAGATGCATTTATCTTCTACCGAGGCGTTCGGCCCGCTCCACAACAAGAGAAAACACATATAAACAACCAATTCAAGATTTATTTAGGGTTAATATTCAAAGGAATATCAATTCTCATTAACGGTCAAATGACCCGTCCAAAACTCAAGTAGGTGAAGTTCAACCTTTTACCATTTCCTTATCAAGTTCCAATGTGTTTTTAACAATTAAATTAACAAGTAGGATGCAAATATCGCAAATATAACATGATTTGGGTCCTAGACTATCCGTACATGAGCATAATAGTAGCTACGCACAGACTCTCGTCACCTCGTGCGCACGTAGCCCATACAATTTGTGAGCACGTGATTTTTGCCTCGCATGATTTACTCCTACAGGACTCTTAAAATTAGGATCTTTCTTTTAATTATTTGATTTTTTAGGATTTAATTGCATAATTTTCATGTTTGTTTCCATTTTGTGTGCATTTTTAATTTATATAGTTCATGGAATATACAAAAATACGTATTGCATTTGCATTAAGGATTTAATTTTACATATTTTTAGATTAATTAGTAATTAGGGTTTTACAAAAATACAAAAATCATAAAAATTGATTTATTTGGCTTTGTTTAATTTTTAGCTTTGAATTTTGTTGATTTTCTTTTAATTTGGTATTTAGTTAATTGTGTTGATAATTAATTAGAGCTTAATATAATTTGGTAGGTTAATTTAGTTTTTTTAGAGTTAATTTTTAATTTGAAAAAAAAAGAAGAAACTAAAAGAAAAGAATTAAAAAAAAGGGAGAAGGTTTGAGTCTTCTTTATTAAAGAGACCAATTTTTGGGCCAGTCTTTGATTTCAATACCCCATCCCAAGTCAAAAAGCCCCAAACCCGTCCAAAAACCATTTGATCCAGGCCCAAATGCCCCCACCCGGTCCAGGCTTTCCCCTTGCCACCCAAACGACCCCGTTTCATTGGCAACAGATCAGGACCGTCGAGGTTTCTTGATCGGACGGTCCTAAAGCTTGGGTCACTTAATATTTTGGTGTCCAAACGTGACCCGCTACCCCCTCTCGTCTCCCGTCTCACACCCAGCAAACCCTAGAGAAACCTTAGCCGCCATCGTTCCCCCACCGTCTCCGCCGTCTGCCGCCGCCAGAAATCGCCTACGGCGGCGGCGAGTCTCCAATCTCAATCAAATTAACACCCCAAGACCCTCTTTCCGTCCTCTTCCCGAATCCCTAACCTATTTCCTTCTAATCCTACTGGTGCGTCTCGAATCTTCAATCGAAAATTAGACCTAAACCTAACTCTCCCCCAAAACAAATCCCTATATATACAGCTTGTGACCAAACTCCGATTTAGCCGAAATTAGAGGCTAATTGGTTGTTCTTATCAGGAACAACAAATCATCCTCAAGTTTTGTCTATCTCAGAATGGTTCTTGGCATTTAGTTTTACCTGTTGGTTTCACCTTGGGTCTGGTCTCAGGTATTTTCGTTCCTTTTCTTCTTTTGTTTTGTTTCTTTAATAAGTCTTGCCTGAATTACCAGTTTGAGTTTGTTTGAGTTCGTTGGGTCTAATTGCAACGAGTTTTAGGGATTATATTTCTGTTTAATTCCTAGTTTAAATGATCTTGTGAGTGTTGTGTGTTTGATTCATGTTCAATTTGTTTTCAGTTGTTAAATTTCTGCATTTTTCTTTTAAGATTTTTCATAGTTTGATCTGTTTGAATCCCTAGCGTTTGAATAATCCTGTTTGTCATATTTCAAGGTGTTTTAGGGTTTAATTGTCAATCTAAGAACTAGAGGGGTCTCAAAGGAAGGGGTAAAGGTAAATAACAGGTTTGCTAAGGGTAAATTGGGGAATAGCCTTAGAGAATCTTGCTGTAATAGAAGTAGGAAGCCCCTAGAAGCTTCTAGCAAGGACTTGTAATCAAATTTCAGGCCTTAACTTGGAAAACAAGCCATAAAATCAGGGACCTAAGGGGTAAAATAAAACCTTGAGGTTGCCCTATTTGATTGCCTATAAAGGCATTGCATTCTTGCCTTGCAAGAGAAGAGATTTCAGAGATCAGATTTTAGAGAATTTTAAGAGCTAAAATACAGAAATACAGATTGCTGAAAATTTGAGAGCTAAAAGTACTGTTCTAGTGAATTTTCCCCTCTTTGATTCCTGAAATTTTCAATCTCTGAAATAACTAGTGATTTTTGTGAGAGTTAAAAATGGTTTGAATCAGAAGTTGAGATCGATTCTCTGGGATTTGAAAAGGATCTATTGTTTCACTCTCTTTGGTCTTAAAAGCTGGGCTGAATCTATTTGTTGAAGAGTGTTACATGAGTTTGGTTTTTGGCTTCTAAATCTCTGCTGGTTGGAGTTGATTTCTAGCTGAAGCTACTGTTTTATTGCTGTTGCTACTTCCTTACTCCTTTTCCTTTAATTTCCAGGTACAAGTTTTTGAATCCCTCATTATGTAAGGTCCAATATTAAGATAAAATGAAAGCAATATTATACCATAGCCTGTGTCTCTTGCATGATGTTCATATCCCCTTTACCTGTTCATAGTATAGTTTAGTTGATTTCTATTTAAGTAGCAAGTTTTCATGTTGTAATTAACTATGGACTGTTGAACTCATTCTTATTTGGTAATTTTAGCTTTAGTATTGGTTAATTTTAGCAATTCATGTTAGCTAAATGTAGACATCATTTTGGGAACTGTCAGCTTCTATTACTGTCCATGTAGGTGTAAGTTTTATATGTTTTCAGTAGTTTAGCTATGCTATAATACTTGAGATTTTGTTGATCATGAAGCATGGAAATCATTGAGAGTTTAATCTATAATAGTATTGCGCTCTTCTAAGTGGTTTCAGGGTCTTGCTATCATGTCTTAAATGTTAGTTTAAATTTGGAATATTATGTGAGCATGAAGATAACTATAAGATTAATATGTTTGTGTGTACAAGTATCAATGCTGTGGTGAATAGATTTTTTAAAGTGATTCTTAGTTAAATCCTAATCTATGCATTCAGTGGCTAATTTCCATTGCCCTAGTTCTTATGGTCATTCGTTTCGAGTTTGGAAATCTGTAAATCTAAAATTCAGTTGTTCATACATTTTCTTT
Organism: Nicotiana attenuata; assembly: GCF_001879085.1. Taxonomy (NCBI): domain Eukaryota; kingdom Viridiplantae; phylum Streptophyta; class Magnoliopsida; order Solanales; family Solanaceae; genus Nicotiana; species Nicotiana attenuata. Next base: position 132,405 of record NW_017671387.1, read on the forward strand.
AGTTTTGAACATTTTACTCCTGCAGTCTGTCCGTTTATCTGTATTTGAAAAGTGAAACTAAAAGAGGCTGGCCTGTGAGTTGAGTAGCAAATTTGAGCTAAGGATCTTGTCCTTATTGGAAGTGATCCTTGTTCGAGTTTGGGCTCATTCTCAGGCCCAGGCGTTTTTTTTAAAATGAATTTGATGGTGTTTTGGGTTAATTTTTGTCAAAAGGTTTAAATCAGAAGTTCAAATCTCTTATTTTCATGTTCATGTGTTGGTATCAACTTGTGTTTGTATCATTATAACCTGACTTGAACCATTTGGACTATAAGAACTGGGCCCAACGTTGGCCCAGTTGCATAACAAACAAGCCCAGCTGTTATGTATACTTATATTGGCCCACTGAATGTTTGTGCTGTTGAATTTCGCTAGTTCTGGGCCTATAGGGACTCGATGTTGAGTCCCTCGTTTAAATCTGTTGAAGCTTCGAATTTGAGCTCATTGCTGGGCTCCAACTTTGACAGTCTCCTTCGAGAGTAATCTGGGCCTTGCTTTTCAATTGGACTTCACATTAACCCCTTGTCATTTCACCATTTATTGATTGGTAGAGGTTAAAATATTTGGTTTATTTAGATGGAATTTCAATCACTGTAAGTCTTTAGTTAATTAACTAAGTCCCTTTAAATGATTATGGAGGTGGCCCAAATAGATAATAATAGTTGATGGCCCTCCCGAATTGTAGTTTGAACATCCTTTAAAAATGGAATTGAGGTGCGCCACGCCAAATAAAATCATAAATGCGTGGCCCTCTTTAATTATTTCCTTTAAAATACTTAGAATTCGAGGCGTACCATTTAGCGAATTTTCATGGACCTCGCAAAGTTAACAACGCGTTAGTTGCTTTAGGCACGTATTTTAAATATTACCTTCTTAAACTCGGGTGTGCATTTCATGTGACCCAAATCCAAATCCTAAAACGTTGAATAAAATATGTTTCGGATTGCGGGTGCATTTCATGTGATGTGGTCCAAAGACATGTTTTAGACGACGTTCAATTTTCCTTAAAAATAATTAAAAGCGGTAAATAATTTAAAATTGCACTATAGGTCTGAACATGTATTAAAATCAGATAATAGGCCAATTGTAATAGTTTAAGCGACCGTGCTAGAACCACGGAATCCGGGGGTGACTAACACTTTCCCTCGGGTTAACAGAATTCCTTATTCAGAATTTCTGGTTCGCATACTTCAAAAGGAAAGTCGAAATTTTTCCTCGATTTGGGATTTAAAATAAACTGGTGACTTGGGACACCAAACAAGCCATCCCAAGTGGCGACTCTGAATAAAAAGAAATAAATAATCCTATTTCGAATAATGTCACTTAAATTTGAAAAACTCCCTTATACACTATCCTTTGGGGTGGTGTGTAAAAAAGGAGGTGTGACAGCTCTGGCGACTCTACTGGGGATACAAACCCAGAACTTCGGTTCAGGGTTTAAGAATTTGAGCTTAGAATAGCTGTTATGATTGGCTTTATCTGATTTTCCTACATGTTTCATCCTAATGTGCTAAATGCTTTACCGCTTTGATATTTGGTGAATTGTATATATAAACTGCTACGAAACCCTTCCTCTCTCTGAGTCTTCTAAATCATGGAGAAGGGTGCACTTCGTGTGACTTCTCTTCTGTTTAGAGTCTTATCCCATTTTAGAACGAGGTTCGGACAAGTAGCTAAGCCGGCGAATCTTCTGTACTCCCGGTACGCAGCTCCCCCCCCCCCCGGCTCGAGTTGTCCGCTCAGTTAAGCCAGGTCTAGAACAATAAACCCAGGTTTTAAACCTAGTATAACAAAGCCTCATGCCGGATCCCTAGTAGGAACGTTTGTTTGCATCACGTGCATTTGACTTAGGAGACTCAACACAGGGGTTGGGTCTGTCTAGGACAGGTGTACCTGAAATGAAAAGACCATCCTGATGCATCCTACTTGCTACTTGTGCATTTATTTGCTTCGGATTTGCATGTTGACCGGCCTGTGAATAATGGGAGAGAGTTGGAAAAGAGAATAGCAATGCTAGGGTTAAGTGAGTTAATCATGTGTTTTGAAAAACCAATACCCAAATGGTACTGAAACTCTGCCGAATTTTTGAGAAAATGAAAGAAAAAGAAAGGTTTTCAAAAAATAGTTGGTTTTGTCGAATCTGCCCGAACTACGCCATTTTGATTCTCACCGGATGTGGGATACATAGGCAACCCTCATCGGGTCCAACTTCCCTTTTTGCAAAAATAGCCCAAAAACAACCAAATTTTAATTTTTATCACAAATAAGTCGGGTGATGCCATTCTTGTTTAAAAATAAGCCGAATGTCCCCAAAAGGGCGCCAGAAGGCTATTTTTTCAAGAACAGCCACCTTGGGTCATTTTCAACGGTTAGCGGGCACAGCCTTAAAGTCTTCTTTCCCGAAGTGCTGAAAGGCCGTATCTGCAAAGCCGGGGTTTTTATTTTGAAATGAAAAAATTTTGAAAAAAAAATGGTGTTACTTTTTCTTTTAGGACAAAATGAGTTATTAAATCACCTTAATAAATGTGCAGGATGAGCACGAATGAAATTGAACCCTTCACAGTCCTTAATGAGATCCCCTTAAAGCTCCACATGTGGTGGGATGATCTAGGAAAAGGCAGTAGAGAAACAGTGGTAAAAGTTCTGGGAGGCATCGCCAGACTATTGAACGTCAAGCCAAGGTTGGACATAATTGAAGCTTTAATACCTTTTTGGGACCCGACTCGCAATGTGTTCCGTTTCTCAGACTTCGAGCTCACACCTACATTGGAGGAAGTCGCGGGTTATGCGGGCCTTAATGGAAACCTTAGAAGTCGATATCCATTGTCACCAAGACCGGTATCCCCCACAGATTTCTAGATTTGCTGAGTATTAGTCGGGATATTCAGGACGGAAATTTATCTGAAGGGTATTGCACGCTCCAGTTCTTGTATCATCGATATGGTAACCCCCGAGGTTTTGAAGAGCCGAACACTGGTCTAACCCATGCCAGAAATAAAGACAAATGGGAGGCAAGGCGGGGTTTAGCTTTTATGGTAGCCTTCTTGGGTGTTGTAGTTTGTCCACGAAAAGATGGTAATATAGAGATAGGTCTCGTGGGAATGATCGATGTTGCAATCAAGAAAGCCAATAGCACTGTGGTTCCTCTGATCTTATCTGAAATCTACCGAGCCTTGACTATCTGTCGGGAAGGGGGAAAGTTCTTCCAAGGCTGCAATCTGTTATTACAATTATGGATGCAGGAACATCTCTGCCACCGGGTTGGATATATGAATTATGGTATGACTGGTTTAAGTTGCATTGAAGAATTTGAAAGCCGAGTAGTGGGTATTGAATTCCCTAAGGGTACTAAAGCTTGGCTTGCACATTTGAGATCCTTGACTGCCGATAAAATTGAGTGGGCATTTGGATGGCTTCCTGTCACCGAAGCAGTGTACATGTCAGCTGAAGTGTGTTACATCCTCTTGATGGGCATCCGAAGCATCCAGCCTTATGCTCCCTACAGGGTTTTGCGCCAATTAGGAAGATTTCAAACCGTCCCCAATGATGAAGATTTGAGTAAACATGTTGTTGAATTGGGCCCAAAAGCGCATTTCCAGAAGGGAAAATTCGCCAAGTGTGGAATGAATGTAGGTTTCTTGAACCTAAGACCATGGTGCGAGATCGAGCTAGAGGTGAAGTGGACCCTAAGTACATTGTCTGGTTTGGCAAGAGATTCCAGATTCCTGAAAGGCCCGGAAAGAGACCCCATGTCCAACAGTTCACCGATGGGGCACAAGTGCAATGGGACTGGTTGACCAAAGAGAATGAGTACAGGGCCAAAATAAGCCAGTTGGAAAGGCAAGTCATGGAGCTTCAGTTTGAAAATGGTGTTCAAGCCGCCGCAGACAAGGGAGAAAAGAAAACACTAACTCAGGAAAATGAGGCCCTCAAAGCTCAGATCCGGAAGATGAAAATAGCTGCCAGAAACGCGGAAAGAAGCCGGGCTGATGAAAGACTTGTAAGCTGTCTAAAAAAGAATGTCCTCGAGTGTCAAGAAGACCTGGAAAAGTCTGAGGGTAATCTGGCAAAAAATCCGGGCACAATGGACAAAGAAGGCAGAAGAACGGGCACGATTTGTGCAACAAATGAAGAGGAACTATGAAGGGACCATCACTAGCCTAAGAAGAAAGGTAACCACTCTCGAGAATGAGGCAGCCAAGCAGGTTAAAGATTTCAAAACTGATAGGGAGCACTGTTATGATCTGATGGCTCAAATGGAGGAAGAAATACAACAGTTGCAAAATCAACACCTTCATGACTCTCAAGTGTTAGAAGCCCGGATTCAGCAGATAGGGCGATTGCTTCAGGAAAAAGGCAGAATTAGAGAGAGGATCAGAACCATCGCTAACTACATTACCATGAAGTGCCAAGCGTGCGAGGACATGATTCGTACCACCTTTTTTGCTGCAGTGATGACTTTCTTCCGCCAAGTTATGAGTGATTTGGAGCGACTACAAGGGGGTCTCGTACATAGGCCCGCGGCGAGGCCGAATGATGCCCCGCGGGCCCCAGTAGTTGAAGCTTTAATGTATTCCTGATTTTTCAAGCATCGAGTATGTATTTTGGTTTCGAGTCTGTTTGTAGTTTTCCTTTCCAAGAAAATGAGTAGTTTAACATCTTTTGTAATAGAAGTTTTATTAATGAAAAATCGAAAATTCCCTAAAAATTGTTTCCTTACTTTTCGCATTTATTTTTCTTGAACTACGTAATGATCTGATTCATGCAGCGTCGTGATACGTAGGCAATCCTCATTGGATCCGGTCATAATTTTGTAAATAGTTCCAATAAGAAAAGAAAATGAAAAAGAAAAAAAAAATGAAAATGAGAGGAAAAGGGCAAGAGAAGAAAAGAAAAGAAAAACAAAAAGAGAGATGAAAAGGGAAGAGTGAAAGTGGAAAGAAGAAAAATGGAGAAAAATAAGTAAAGCCGGGATGAAGCATGCAACTGTTGCAAAACATGTAGAAATACATTTAACTGTATAGGTGCATCATACCCCAACGTGCGATTACCTATCTGTTATTTGTTTCAAACTAACCAGTTGCTGCTGTTACTACCCAGTACAGGTTTTTTATAGAACGGTGGTTGGTTTTTGTGGTAACCTGGCTTCGCACCCATACTTTACTAGATCAAAGGGGAGCATCAGAATGTCTTCAGAAATGACTCTGCCAACAATTCCCATCACGGACGATAGCCCAATTTCGGGAATCCCGACCTCAGAATCGGCAGCTGTCGAAGAAAACAGAATCCTGCGTCTTCGGGTTATGGAAATGTGGGAAGCTTGGGAAAATGGAAGAGAGCCGCCAAGCGCAATCCCGGGATTCCCCGAACTTTTTCCTAGAGCAAGTGGTACCTTCACTGTTCCGATCAGCCACCCAAATACACCACTAGGACACCCGACTATCTCAGCTCATTTTGTGGGAACACCTTCTGAGGTTCGCCCCCAGGTGTTAATGTCTGGTGCAGCTTCAAATATCTTCACCGCTCCCCCATGCTCGGCCACAGCACAGCCTACACTGCCTAGGCCCAGTTTTGACCCCTCAGCTTTCACCTTCCAAACACCCTCCTTCCAAATGGAACCTCCTCAGTTTCCCACTTATACTTATTCTCAGCCGCCCCAATTTGAGTTCACTGCAGGGCAAGAAAAGACTACCAAAATTCCTGAGCAAGAAGAAATTGCGAGAAAGATGAGGAGTATGGAACAAAGCCTCAAGAACATACAAGGCTTGAGTGGGCAGAAAAGTGTGTCCTATGCTGATTTATGCATGTTCCCTCATGTGCATCTACCCATGGGATTCAAAACCCCAAAATTTGAGAAGTATGATAGACACGGTGATCCTATTGCTCATCTCAAGAGATATTGCAACCAGCTGCGAGGAGCCGGTGGAAAGGAAGAACTCCTCATGGCCTATTTCGGAGAAAGTCTGGTTGGCATCCCATCTGAATGGTACATGGACCAAGACATATCCCGCTGGCACATCTGGGATGATCTTGCTAGAGATTTCGTCAGGCAGTTCCAGTACAACATTGATATTGCTCCAGATAGGAACTCATTAACAAACTTGAAGAAGAAATCCTCGGAAAGCTTTCGAGAGTACGCAGTTAAATGGCGTGAGCAGGCCTCCAGGGTAAAGCCTCCGATGGATGAGGTTGAAATGGTCACAGTTTTCCTCCAAGCTCAGGAAGCTGACTACTTCCAAAATATGATGTCCGCAATGGGTAAACCGTTCGCTGAAGCCATCAAGATTGGCGAAATGGTTGAACATGGGTTGAAAACGGGTCGAATTCTAAGCCAATCCGCTATTAGAGCTACCTCTCAAGCCATTCAGGGTGGGTCCGGAGGAGTAGCAAAGGGCAAGAAAAAGGAAGAAACATCCATGGCAGCGTCGGGTGCAAGAAAACACCGTACTCCCAGATCCCTTTTCCCAGAAAGGACCCCGCAGCACTATTACCCTCACCAGGACCTGGCCTATGCTCCTCAGCCATACACGGTCATGAATGCTCAACCTTATGTCCGGCCTCAGCAACAAGCCAACCGGAACCAAGCTCCATTTCCTAGAAACCAGCCTCCTTACCAAAACCACTACAACCCCCGTCCTCCACAAAACAACTTTCCCCCTCGTGAACCACCCAGGAGGCCAAATTTTACACCAATCGGCGAATCCTACTCCAGTCTGTTTCCAAAGCTTGTCCAAATGGGTCTGCTACAGCCAGTTCCTCAAACAAGGCAAAACCCAGCATCACCCGCTTACAGAGCTGGTGCCCGATGTGCCTATCACTCAGGGGCGGAAGGGCACGACACGGATGATTGCTGGACTTTGAAGAGAGCAGTGGAGAACTTGATAGAACAAAGGAAGATAGTGCTAAGTGATGAAGATGTTCCCAGTGTGACTAATAACCCACTACCAGCCCACAACAACGGGCCGGTAATCGGAATGATTTGTGAGGACAAGGAATTTGACCCAGCGTTGAAGGCCATCATTGCCATCGCTGATATAGAAAAGAAACCAAAAGCTACCCCGAAGCAAGACAAAGGGGAGAAAAAGGAGCAAAACCACCCTTACAAAGTCAGAGAAGAAAGTTGAAGTTGAAACTGGGGCAACGCCTCCCAAAGATGTTGTTCTCTATGTCCCTCGAGGCCGCAAAGAAAAGCAGATGACTTTGAGTCCTCCCAGGAGATTCCAGCTGAACAAGACAACCCAAATGTATGTGCCCAAGGGAACTTATGTGATGCGGGGGCCAATTAATCCACCAAGGCTGAGTGAGCCCGTGGTTATTGGCCGCGCGCCACAGAAGCCTATGACAGATCCTGCCGCTGTGCCCTGGAATTACAACAAATCAGTGGTGACCTATAAGGGCAAATAAATCTCAGGAGAAGTTCAAGAAAATTACCCTGTTGAAAAGTACTCCTATTGGGAAGAGGTAAACAACGCCACTAGAAAGCGCTTCCCGTCTAAAAAACCCGTGAGTGCCGAAGAAGCGGAAGCCTTCTTTCAAAAGATGAAAATGGCGGATTATGAGGTGATCGACCAGCTTCGAAAATCTCCTGAACAAGTCTCCTTATTATCTCTCTTGATGAGCTCCACCGAACATCAGAAGGTATTGATCAAAACCCTTAACGAAGCATATGTGCCTGTCGAGACTTCTGTAGAGCAGTTGGAGAGAATGGCAGAAAGATTTTTTGCAATTAACCAGATCTCCTTCAGCAAAAATGACTTGCCCCCAAAGGGGCCACACATAACAAAGCCCTGCACCTAACAGTCAAATGCGAAGGGTACTACGTGAAGAGGGTTATGGTGGACGGAGGTTCTGGGGTAGACATCTGCCCACTCTCAACTTTACAGCGCATGGAAATTGGGACCGAAAGAATCCGACCCAACAATGTCTGCGTACGAGCCTTCGATTGTATAAAAAGGGACACGATTGGAGAGATCGATCTAATTCTGACAATCGGCCCAGTAGATTTTGAAGTAACCTTCCAGGTTCTAGACATGGACATATGCTACAACTTTCATTTGGGGAGGCCATGGATCCATGCAGCGGGGGCTGTACCCTCTACTCTTCATCAGATGGTAAAGTTTGAGCATGAGGATCAAGAGATCGTGGTCCATGGGGAAGATGAGCAATCCATTTATCGGGACCCATCAGTCCCATGTCTTGAAGCAAGAGAGGGGAGTGAGCACATAGTTTATCAGGCCTTTGAAGTTGTGGTGGCAGACCAGTACGAAGAAGGAAACCCTTGCCCCAACCCTTCCTTTCCAATGCATCAATTATGGTGGCCAAAGAAATGATCCGACATGGCTTCAAACTGGGGAAGGGACTTGGGAAATCCTTGCAAGGAATAGCTTAACCAGTTACCCTGCCGGCCACTGAGAAGTTCTTCGGGGTAGGCTTCCAACCTACTTCAGATGATATAAAATGGGCAGACGACAGAAAGAATGATGGATGGGTTTTGCCTCAACCACTGCCACATTTGTACGAGACATTTGTCAAGCCAAAATACAATGAAGAAGAGGAGGATGAGGCCTTTGCCGAAGAGATTGAAGAGATCTGTGGGGCAATGAGGAAGATACTATACGAAACCCACATGGTCCAGCCAGGAAAGGGCTCAAGCACCGCTGAGGTGCTGTATATGGGACCAAACGCCTAGCTGCAGAATTGGAAGGCTACGCCATTCCCAATCAGGCGGGAGTCCCGGTAGACCCTTCCTGTCACTTTTTCTGCATCGCGAGTTATTCCAGGGTGTAACTCGGGTGTTTTCTTTAGTATCTTGTCTTTTAATTTCCAAATGTAAACCCTGTT